>NC_092207.1:43536622-43617061 GCF_043381705.1 Parasteatoda tepidariorum | reverse complement strand
TATAACGCCGATGCCATTTTTAATAAATCTTATTGAATAGTACAAAACCTAGTTTAATAGTACAATCTTGAAAAACTCCTTACCATTTAAAGATTTCTTTCCAAATCAGCGAAAAGTACTTAGAAAATTGCTAGAAACTTTTTAAATTTTCAAGATATACAAATCGGACTTTTTTCATAAGGTATCAAATACGATTCAAAATGAAAATTTTGAAAAAATCTTTTTAAATATTTTCTATGCTTGCGCAATATGAAAATATTTCTTTAAATATTCATATCTTGCTCAATTTTTCTTCAAATTTTAAAATAATATTTGTATTATTAATTAAAAATTACTCTAAAAAACTTTGTTTAATTTTATTTAATATTTATGCAGTTATAGCAAGTGCAAAAAAATAAGTTTTTTATAGAAATGCCCATATCTTCATGAATATTTAAGCTAGGTTTACGAAATTATGTGCAGTTATTTCATATGATAATCAATGTAATTGACATGAGTTAAAAACTTGTAGCTGTATTTTTTTTTGGCATAAGATGTTTGAAAACACTCTTTTCCGTTCGTAATTGATTACCAGTCTCTCAAACCTCTAAAATTTTTAAACTTTGTTGATATGTATGAGAAATTGCATAACTTAAGAGCTTCTAAATACTTAAAATAACACTCTAAGTATTTATTGAGAAATATGAAAAAATGATTTAGCATAGAAGTGTTTCCATTATTTTGTCCAACCTCTGTATTATCTGTCTTAAAAAGTTATGATTTTAATATAATTCCATCATAATAATGGTATAATTATATAAATCAACTATTAAATCATATCATAATCATTTATATGTATGATAATCCAGATAAAAAAATATAAACACTTGAGAAAAACCACTGCCAAAGAAATACACTAATCCGAGCTGTTAAGTTTCACCCTAGAAATTGTTTTTCTTACGACCTGTATTAGTAAGGTAAGAAGACTCGTGTACAGAGTAGAATTTAGTTTCTGTCTTTATTTTTTTTACTAATAAAAAAATAAATAAATAAAATATTTAAAAAAAAATTAAAGAAAATAAATAAATAAATAAAAAACTATTTTCGTTTTCATTTAAACTGTGAGATTATATATATTGGCATGTAGATACTTTAGCATTCATCAAACGAGAATTAGATTTTAATAACACATTTCTTATTATTTAGTGGTTAAATTTAAATTTATTTCATTTTAAGATATCAAAATTGAGTCGAGTATAAGCGCTTGTAGTTGAGTAATAATTTTTTTAATTTACTTACTTCGCATTAGAACAAAAAAATATTTTTCTTAATGGTATACTGAAAAAGTCCTTGACGTAATGAAAAAATTACCTAAGTTTTAACGTTACATTAAAGACCAAAAGAATACAATTCACTAATTTCCATCGCCTACTTTAAAATAGAGCACACTTTTGAAAATTACAACGTTTTATTAAAATGGTAAGAAAAATATTTAATAAAAAAAGACTTTTATTGCAATGAAAAGAGAAATAATTTTTATGATAAAATGGACGCTTTAAAATGCATTTCACAAATTTTCAGATTGCTAGACAAATTACAAAAAGATAAAGATTATTCATGAAACAGTTTTCTCCGTTTATTTAAAATTTTACTTAGAGGGTGCTTTTTTGTACTTTAACGTATAATCTGTACTTTAAATTTTAAAAAAAAAATTGTCTTTATTTCTTTATTTTCTACCTTTATTATTTATATTTAATGATTTTATTTTTTAATTTGTATTTGGGTCCTTTATTAATTATTCTTTAAACATGCTCGATTAATGTGCACACTCATATGCATTTGCTAAATTTCTCAACTCTTATGAATAAGTTCTATTTTAATTTTTTTTTTTCTGTGCATCTTTTTCATCTGTTTAATTGTGTGTTTTACAAAAAAAAATTTAAAAACCAAATTTTATTAGCAGAAAACCCATTTTTTATTTTTTAATGACCGAAAATAAAACGCACTCTCTTGATTCTTTTAATGTTGTAAAGTATATAATTAACATTATGTGAAAAAAAAACATTTAGATAGTATAAATTTTATATCTAATGTAAAAAATTCTTGAAATTTGCAAAAAGATTTCTCCAAGAAATTATTTTAAAGCAAATTTTTAAATATATATATTATTAGGAAGTCGTCACTTTTTTTCTTCCCTCTAATGACACAAAAATTAAGATAATTTCCACGTAAATAAAATAAAAAAAGTTTTCAGCGTTAAGAACACATGAGTCACCTTCTCTAGCTACGCCTATTTGTTAAATTGAGTTAAATTTCCAAGTACGCCGCCATCGCAGTTTTAATCTAAAAGATTTTTAAAAAAATTGTTTTTTTAACTTTTTTAGCATGAATTTTTTTCACAAAACATTTTTATCAAAATTTGTGACATGATGGCTTCCATTTCACATGGAATGATCCTGAAAGAATTCGAATTAGTTTTCCTGTGCCTCTTCTTAGTCTGTTATAATTTATATTTCATAAATTACTTTTTAAAGGTCAAGATATAAATTAAAACGCTTTGATATATTTATAGATAATTCTGAGTTCCATCTCCCCAAACCAATCGATAATGCTCCCTGCTTATTTTTACCTTTGGCGCTTAGGTCGCGATTTTTCAAACCCCGTTTCACTCCCCTCGAACCTTCCCCCTAATCGATAAAGCAGCAGATTTCCCGCTGTAGGAAGACAACACTGATTTATAAACAGTAAAGATATAATTTGACGAAATGATAAATTTACTAAGCCTGGTTTTGTGTGAAACTATCAGAAATCTTCCCGGGGTCAAAAAACCAAGGAAAGGAACAGCATTATACTACCAATTCTATTTACTACATTTCGTTTGTTCTTTAGTTATGTGTTTTACAGCCTATTTTCCTGACTTCTTAAACATGATCCGGGCTAAAGAACAACTCCCGAGTGACTACTTTCCTCAGAACTCTCTGTTAAGATGCCTAACTTCTTTGAACTACTTCATCAGCTTCTTCTCTAAATACTGCGCAATTCCGTGCTATATCGCCTGGTTCTTCATAGCTCCGATATTTACCAACTCCAATCTGAGGTGGTACGTTGTAAGTTTGTTTAGAACACCAAAACCATTCGACTGCGATGATTTTGAGGAATCTCCCGAGGATATCAACCGTAAAGTGAAATTGCATCGCAGATATGCTTTGCGCAGGGGTGATTACGATCGAAATATAAAAATTATATTGAGTAAGAACATTTATTACAAGAGAATCGATGAAAACGAACTCACCAAGACGGAGAGGGAATTCTGGCCTGATTTAAATCATAACAGTGTTTTAAGCCTTTACAAGTTTCATGCAACAAGTGTGGACCCTTTTTATGTTGTACAGGAAATTTCATGGAGGAATGGATTGGGCGATATTTTATATAACGATGGCTTCAATAACAGAGTTGATTTTTTTCGTTTTGCAATCAAGTGGACTCACGACATATTGGTGGGACTTCAATACTTGCACAGTAAAAATCTTTATCACCTAAATTTAGAGCCAGACAGTATCGTGTTGGAATTCGGAGGAAAATATGATGCTTATAATTCCAAAGCAGTTCTTGCTAATTTCCAGCATATGGCAAAACTTAAAGAAAACTCTAAGGAAGTTAAAGAAGATGCAGTTGGTTTCTACGAATATTATCGGTAGGTTTTTCTTAAAATTAATTTTTTATGCCTGTTACTACTTTAAACTGTCATAAAAATGTAGAAGAAATTTTAAAAAATAATAATATTTTTTAAAATTACTAAACTGAGTAAATAAGAAGAAATAACTGAAATTTTTTGTAAATGAAAATTGATTGTATATACATGGCAAAACCCTTTATTTTCATTTTTAGAACAATTGCAATTTTACAATTTCACTATTAAAATTACTATGGTTAAAAATAAATAAATAAATTATTTTTTCGGCATTTTATTATAGAATACAGAGCATTAGATGTTAACACAGAATAAAAAAAATAAAAAAATCACTATCATTCAACACTTAGCCGAGCATCATATCCTATCCTGTACATCCAATTAACCCCTCCTCAGAATAATATATAAATAATTGAATTTTGAAACCTCTAATAAGAATTTTGATTCACCTCTAACTAATAGAATTTTGAAACTTATTCCCAATTTATATCTAGATCTGTTCTTTCGATATCCCTCTAGCAGTCTCAACTAAAATAGGAGGTTTTGCACTTTTATACTGAAATTAAAAGAAAGTTTATAATAAATAGATGATCATAAACAGTTAGTTAATAAGCATTTTTTATCAGTTTCTAAAGCTAAAATAAATATGTCTTGCCACAATCTCAGTATAATTTCTCTGGAAAAAAAACTTACTAATTACACTAAGGAGCAATATTTTTTTCCTGATGCATTTGATTTTTTAACGGATCTTGCATATTTTCACGTTGCTGATTTCAAATCTGCAATTGGTTTCTTTCGGCAAGCTACAGTTTTTTTAATGACATTTTTAGTCAAAATGTACAAGATCAAAAGCGTCCTAAAAAAACAGGGAGTCTCATAAATACTGCGATAAACTTCTTTGAGAGTTAAGGCTCATCATCAGGATTACAATTGCATAAGAATCCCTGAACGGAATTGCCATCGTACGCAACTAGGGGCACTTCCCTAGTATGAATTGTTTCCTGGTGTACTTTTGAGCAGGTCATAGCAAGGAAGTGCCCCTAGCCGCGTACTATGACATTTCCGGGCATGGGTTCCTATGGAATTTTAATTCTGATGATGCCTCCTAGCTACCATAGAAATTTGTCGCAACATTTATCCAATCCCTTGTTATATACAACGTTTTTAAACTTGCACATTTCTATAAAATAGAAACTAAAAATCTCTTTTTCAAAAACAAATCTGTAGCTTTACAAGCAAGAATACTTTCAGATATGAAATTCCTACATTCGAATCAGAAAAGAAACAGCAAAATTAGGTATAAATGTAACAGAAAGTTTGTTCCCCAGTGTTCTCACAATTCAAAATGTTATCACATGTTCCCCAGTGTTGTCACAATATGTTTTCTTAATACAGTCAAATCCCGCTATAGGGAACCTTCAAGGGAACGAAATTTCGGTTCACTATAACCGGGAGTTCACTATATCCGTTACTCAGGTAATTTAACTAATGGTTCCCAAACTCCTCCCTTTCATTACACATTATTCAAATAAATGACTGAAAAATATTATGTAGTAGCAAAAAATGTGTTATTTTTCATTACTCTTCGTCTTGCGTACAAAAAAAAAATTAGTAATCTGTAGCTGATGAGCAATCCTTAACATCAGATATGGAAACACTTCCCGTCTCTCAGATAATTTTTCCTGAATTTCTGTTATTCCTCTTTTTAAACCTGTCTAACCTGCCATTCGAGCACATAAAAGTAGTCTCATAAAGTTGCTTAGCAAATTCATCGACATTAGTCCAGATACTGGAAGATTGCGGCTTCTTCGATTGGTGAACTACTTCAGTAATACTTCTTCAACATCCTTGTGATCTGCTTTTCTCAACTTTTTTCTGCCATCTAAATTTTTTTCATGAGCAGACATTATTAATTGCCTATTTTTCCATATGTTACAAGCTGCAGATATGGATAGTTTATATTCCCTGCAAATATCAGCTTGATTGCATCCATTTTCATTTTTTCTGATTATGCCCATTTTATCATCAATGGAGAACGTTTTACGTTTACTGCTCGCCATAGTTAAATTTGAGACACTTGTTTGCAGGATTTTTTAAACTGCAAAAGACTTTTATCAAAAAGGAGTTGAAATGAGGGCCTTATCAACACATATTAGTGTCCAACCCTTTGACCAATAATGATTAATTACTCATTCCCTCTGACAGAAAATGCATATTGATCCCACTGACACCTTTCGTCTGCCTNAAATTTGAGACACTTGTTTGCAGGATTTTTTAAACTGCAAAAGACTTTTATCAAAAAGGAGTTGAAATGAGGGCCTTATCAACACATATTAGTGTCCAACCCTTTGACCAATAATGATTAATTACTCATTCCCTCTGACAGAAAATGCATATTGATCCCACTGACACCTTATATGTGCATCGTCTGCCTGAGTTGGAAGCATCTGCTTGGTTTGTTTAGGGATGGGAAAGTGAGATAAAAGGAGCAAACAAGAAAAAATGCTTATCGCTACATTCCCCTCTATAAATCTCTTTAAAAATCGGTATATGTACTTATTTTGAAGTAGAAATTTCAAAATTGTTACAAAAAAATTACGAAAAAAATCAGTCGGAAACAGAAAAAAGTTCCTTATATCCAACTTCCTCACTTTTTTGGCTCACTGTATCCTCAAAAAATAACACTATCCGTGTATAGCAAGGCACGGGACCGAACATTTCGTTCGCTATATCCGGGAGTTCACTATAGCGGGGTTTGACTGTATATTCCTCACTTTACCCACAACTACATTTATCTTATGCAAAGATTGCTCCTCCCCTCCCCTTTCTTTTCAATTACATAGGAAACTACAAATTTCTTCCTCCCTTAAAATCTATTTGAATATGACCAGATTTAATTTATATTTCATTGAGAATATGCTGTGCATGATCGATATGTATACCATGTTTTACATTTCAGACCCCCTGAATGCTTCGTGAAAGGCAAAGTTGACGCTGAAAAATGCGACATGTGGGGCTTGGGCATCATCTTGCTGGAGATGTTCTCGGGTGGTCTGCTGGCGCTTTGGCAAGATCAATATTCCGAATTCAATTGCAGACGTAGAGACAACCAATTGAGCAAGTTGTTAGTCATGTCCAACTTCAATGCAGCAGCAGATTCAGCGCACAAGTGTTTCAGGTCCGCTTCAGATGAGGATGAAGAGACACATGAACTTGAAACATGGAACACAGCATTGTTTTGGCAGACTTGGGTATTTGTAACGGACTTGCTTAAACTGGACAGTTACACGAGAATAAATCTGGAGAACAGTTTGCAACATGGATTTGTAAAAAACGTCTGTAATTTAGTCTTGAAACCTGGAGTTAAATGCACACAAACAGGTATGCTTTTTAATATAATGCACACTAAACATTATTTTAAGTTTACTTATTTGCTTGATATCTACCGTATCTGAAAAACACCTGTATTTCTATATATTTTAGCAAATATTTATTTATTTGACCTGATATAATTCCGTCATAGTTCTTAACCACAGATTTTAAGTATCTTTTTTTCCCCCTCTATTAGCATTACATTTACTGCATATTAAGTATTTCTTAATTAATATGTTAATATGTACCTATCGTATTATGTGAAACACTAATGCATATATATCGTCGGCGTATTTTGGGCACAGTCCGAAATGCGAGTTTACGAAATGAACATAGCTCAAAATACGAAAATAGACATCTCTCTAAATGCGTGTTTACGAAAATGGACATAGCTAAATACGTGTTTATAAAAATGGACGCAGCTCGAAATGCGTATTTTCAAAACTGGACGCAGCTCGAAATGCGTGTTTATAAAAAGGGGCACAACTCGAAATGCATGTTTACTAAAATGGACCTTGCTCGAAATGCTTGCTTACGAAAATGGACACAGCTTGAAATGCTTAATTATTTTTTTATTTTCTTAACTTTTTCTTTTGTTTTTATACATATTTCTTACTTAAGTTTATGATTTAAAAAAAACTGTTGCATCTCCAAGCCCTGAAATTTATAATTTTTGCATATATAAAAATTCCATGAATTATTTGACCTAAATGTAATTTCGAAGTAGCATTTGTAATGAATATTGTAACCAAATTGTGATGCATGAAAATTGAAAGAAATGTTTATAAATCAAAGGTTCCCCATGAGGTTTCACTTCATTTCAAAAAGAGTTCAGCATGCATAAAAAGCAAGAATAAATACATAAGTATACAATGATGAGCTGAAATTGGGAAACAATCCGAAGGAATTGCGGCGAAAGCAGTTCCGGGGTTGACAAGGACAGCGAGCAGGGAGTGAAGCCTTATCGATGATCAAACAAATGCCAAGTATTTTCTAATTTTTCAATTTTCAATAATTATATCATTCTTTCGAAAAATCCAACGAACAATTATTTATTTTTACTTCTATTTAATGAATTTTCTGGAAATTTTATGATTATTATTTAAGGAGACGGAACAGGCTCTCACAAATGTTCAGCAGGAGGATTTCAAGGTGTTAGCTCCGCCTGTGGCTATAAATAATCAGTTCTTTAAATGATATGAAACTATTTTTGTTCAAAAATGCATATGGAACATTAAAGGTGTTACATATTTTCTACCCCTAATAAATGTATTTATTAAATTATCAAAAATGAAGCAAAAAAGCATACACATTA
The DNA here is from genome assembly GCF_043381705.1 of Parasteatoda tepidariorum. Classification (NCBI taxonomy): domain Eukaryota; kingdom Metazoa; phylum Arthropoda; class Arachnida; order Araneae; family Theridiidae; genus Parasteatoda; species Parasteatoda tepidariorum. Next base: position 43,608,704 of record NC_092207.1, on the reverse strand, counting down.
AACATAAACATCAAAATTTGATGAAGAACTAGTATTGTGAGCAGTTGAATTAAAAATATCAAGAGCAGGATGATTTCAAATAATTATCTTGCCTTATTTCTCTGTTTACTTTGGTAATAGAACAGGTTTTGATGAATTTTTTTCTCGCTTTCCTTGTTAATGATTCAGAACTGTTTGATAGCAATTTTGTTTTTTCCTCTCTTGAATACTAACTAGTATATTATAAATTATTTTACTCTAATTTTTTGACGAAGTGTCTAAAAACTGCATATGAAAGGTGGCAATTGCAGTGCATCCTATATAAATTGAATTCATTTAATTTTATTCTCTTTTATTTCAGAAGATTTTAAGAAGAAATTTAAAGAGTTTTGTGAAAATGTTGAAACCTCTAGTGATGATGAAGCATAAGATAAACAAGAAAAGGACTATACTGAATTCTGACAAGTTCATGAAAATTATGGCTATGCTATAGTGTCTCAATTTACACACTTTCATGAACACTGTTTTTAATATTTTATGTACTATGTTTATTTAGATAACAGAGTGTTTAAAGTGTGAACTCAAATGATTGTCCATCCTCTCGATTTCTTTCAACTTCCAGAATCCTTTTGTGTCACATTTAAAAAGTATTTAAAATATTTTTTTTAACTTATTAGACACTTGTGCTGACTATTTATGAATATTTGCAAAGTATTTATCTTTGAGGAGTATAAATTACTTTGCAAAACGCGGTTTTGTATTGTTTAAGGAGTGAACTGAACCATTATCTCGATTTCTTTTTACCACCTAATTTCCTTTTGAAAAAGTATTTAAAATATCTGTTAAAAAGTATTTAAGATATTTTTAATTACTTTTGCGCCTTGGCGGCAAGAGAATGCTTACAAAGCAAGAATTGCTTTGTAAAGTGTTATGTTGTTCAAAAAATGATTTTAACTATACTTTTAACCTAAGTCCTTTGGTACCACAAATGAGAAGAATTTAAAATATTGTTAACTACATAAACACTTGTATTGACTATTTCTGATTATTTACAAAGCAATTATCTTTGAGGAAATTTGTCTTACTGTTGGACATTTTGAACGGCAAGGAAAAAATTTATCTAAATAAGAGAATCATTTAGTTTTATCTTCATTATTTCTTATTGCAGAATCATTTTTACTTTATCAAACATTAATAAAAAAATTAAATTTAGAAAAGTAATTAAAAAAATTACTTCAAATTTATTTTAAAACCTTTAAAAAAAACTATGTTAAGTAAAATATTGTTATAATCATTGTATTCAATCATTCGTTCATTGTATTCAATCATTATTTTTGTTGTGCAAACTATTTAAGGGTAATTTAATGAAAAAAACTGGCCTTTGCATGTTTAAATTAAAACAAAAATTATTTTGGATAGTAAATATCCTACTCACAATCTAAATTATTTCTTATGTTGTATGTGTAAACGTATAATATTAACCTTCGGTTTAGGGCTGGTATAACACGTGAACCAGAATTATGGGCTTCATTATACTAAGCGCCGTAATGGCTAAATGAGTTAATGATCTTAATATTCTCTGGATGGAAACTGGCCAAATCAGTTGCTAGGAGCACGTTTAATGGATGAAAAGCTAAAGGTCCGAAGACATAAGAAGGTCATGTAAATTCTACTTGTCGTTGCTACATGTTCCAATTGTCGTTCTGTTAGCATATTTTTAATATTTTTAAGGCAAAAATTATTTATGACTGTATCTAATAAAACAATTTGATTATGTCATTTTTTCTCACATCACAAATTAGTTTATCATATCAAAGTGTAATAAAAAAATGATTTTCATTAAATATTATTCATGACAATGTTTTACTCAAATATATTAAATGGTTTTGAATATTATATGGCTGTGAAAATATGTACTAATAAAAAAATAGTGTTTTTAACCCATTACTGTCTGGCCACAATTGTCTATACATGAAAAACACTTACGTGAAAAAAAGTGGTAATTCAAATTTGTTTAAACCAAGTGGATACTTCCTTTTGTTATCTAGCACTTAAACTTTAAAAATATAATAGATAAAATATAATAAAGCGAAATAAAATTATTTATATAATTAACATATCAAGAAAGACAAAACTATCTTGTTTATTCAAAATAAATCTTAATAATGAAACACTTGGGCTACCACTTTTTTTCTTTTTAGAGAAACCAAACATCCCTTTTAAAAGGGCGGTTCAAATTGGTCAAATGGGTTCAATACTTTGTAACATATGTTTATTTACTCTTATAAGGTGCTGAATTATGTGGTTAAAACTTTTATTTCATAAATAAAATTTCTCTTTTTAAATATTTCAATGTTTTATTCTTTTTCTTCATAAATTATATTATTTATTTCACACTATTCAAAAAGCTAACTAATACGTTTTTTCTTATCTTATTTTCTTACTTAACTTATTGAAACACACACACACACATATAAATATATATATAAAATAAATACAAGAAAACACGAAGAAAGTTAAGAAAAACAGTAAGTTTCATTTATTGCGCATAAGCTGCAAGTAAACAGAACTCATTAGATAAGTTCAAAATGAAGATAAAACAAAGAAAAATTATAGACATATGAAAAAGGGTGGGAAAATAATAAGTAAAAAAATAACAAACAACAGTTTAAAAGGATGAAGTTTTATTTAAATAAAACTTCATCCTTTTAAACTGTTGTTTGTTATTTTTTTACTTATTATATATTTAATATTTTATTAAAGTTTAATAAAATTTTATTTATATATATATACATTAAAATAAAACTTCATCCTTTTAAACTGTTGTTTGTTATTTTTTTACTTATTATTTTCCCACCCTTTTTCATATGTCTATAATTTTTCTTTGTTTTATCTTCATTTTGAACTTATCTAATGAGTTCTGTTTACTTGCAGCTTATGCGCAATAAATGAAACTTACTGTTTTTCTTAACTTTCTTCGTGTTTTCTTGTATTTATTTTATATATATATTTATATGTGTGTGTGTGTGTTTCAATAAGTTAAGTAAGAAAATAAGATAAGAAAAAACGTATTAGTTAGCTTTTTGAATAGTGTGAAATAAATAATATAATTTATGAAGAAAGAGAATAAAACATTGAAATATTTAAAAAGAGAAATTTTATTTATGAAATAAAAGTTTTAACCACATAATTCAGCACCTTATAAGAGTAAATAAACATATGTTACAAAGTATTGAACCCATTTGACCAATTTGAACCGCCCTTTTAAAAGGGATGTTTGGTTTCTCTAAAAAGAAAAAAAGTGGTAGCCCAAGTGTTTCATTATTAAGATTTATTTTGAATAAACAAGATAGTTTTGTCTTTCTTGATATGTTAATTATATAAATAATTTTATTTCGCTTTATTATATTTTATCTATTATATTTTTAAAGTTTAAGTGCTAGATAACAAAAGGAAGTATCCACTTGGTTTAAACAAATTTGAATTACCACTTTTTTTCACGTAAGTGTTTTTCATGTATAGACAATTGTGGCCAGACAGTAATGGGTTAAAAACACTATTTTTTTATNCTATAATTACAGGGTAACAAAAAAATATAGGGATCATTTTTGAATGTTTTTATTTCCAAAATTTATTACATAAATTCAGCGATGCTTCTCAATATGTTGACCTCCGGCATAATAGATTTGTCTACAATGCTTCGGCCATGATTTTAAAGCCCATAAAATGCTTTTCTGGGGGATTTTCTTCACCTCTTCTCTAATAGCTCTTTGAAGGCCTCTCAATGTAGAAATTCTTCGCTTATTCAGTTTGTTTTTCAGATGTCCCCATAGGAAATAGTCGGATGGTGCAGCATTAGGGTTGTTTGGAATCCATTGCTCTGGTCTCAGGAATTGCACTTGCTGATCTGTTAGGAATTTCTGGGTGACCTTAGATGCATGCGATGGGGCAGAATCCTGATGGGACACAGTATCACCATTAGAGTACAATCTGCAGTAATCATCCTTGAGAAAGGGCTTTAATATCTTCTGTATGTAATACTCAGAATTTATTTCGGCCCCAGGTTTCACAAACCGAGGTTTGGTCACACCATGGGCGAATATGCCCATCCAAACCATTACGCCTTTGGGATGAGGCACCGTGGTTGATGGTGTCAAGTCTCGCCTGTTCTGCCCACGGCTAAGATATTGAACTTTAGATTTAGCATTGGTATCAGATAGATAGATCCAAGCTTCATCAGTTGTAATGAACTTTCGCCATCTGTCCTTGCGGTGAAGCTTGTAGAGGGGCCATGAACGTTGCCTCCGAATCTACACCGATCTCTCTCTTAAATGATGGCATTTAGGTTTTTTATGGCATTTTTTCATCAACTTTTATTTTAGTTCATAGCTTACAACTTGTTGACTCACGTTAAGAGCTTTAGTCATGCTTGCCTGTGTTGTTGGATCCGGTTTTGATGTCATCTTATCAAGCTTCTGCAAATCTGATTTCTTCAATTTGCTTTGCCGTCCACTTCTCTTTGGTTTTGCATTATTTTGCATCAATCCGAGTTTTGAATTCTTGATGCGACTGATATGGCTGAGTGAAATCGCAATACCTTTCTTTTTAAAATGGGTTTGTATAATCCTGTGGCTCCATCGAAGTTCTAAAAATGCTTGTACTTGACCAATTAGCTTTTTGTCAAATTTCTTCAAAGGCATTTTTGTGATTTTATGAAATAGTATTGCATTTGAAAGTCTAATAGCAGAGCTTTAGATCAGTATGCTATATATGTAAAAAGGTTTTAAAATTTTAGTGGTAGATAATCACAAAAGTGATCCCTATACTTTTTTGTTACCCTGTATATATATAGTTCAAATAGTTTTAATACGTATAAGAGCTTCAATTTGAATTTCGTTTCCAAAACCTGGTATATATTTTATCATTACTATAATGTCCTTAATATTGCGAAAAAAGATTTAAAAAATGGTTAATGAACCGCTGTGATGATGTGACAGGTATTGATAGATAAACCAATACCAGTACCAAAATTTATACTATTTGCCGACGGGAATAAAAATAAGGAAAAGTAGAAAATTTTATATTTTTAATGAAAATTCCAATTTTAAATCTGTATAGCGTAAAATTGTTATTTCGAATCAGACAAAATAATTTTCGTTTACTACATGTTATTTTTAAAGTTAATTTATAAATTTGGGAAAAAAATGTAGTTCACTTGAGTATACGTATGGCATATAGTTTGTGACCTTCTTTGTATGTCACAGTCTTAAGAAATGAAGAGAAACCACTCCAACTTGCTCAGCCCTGCCGGTCGAAGACTGCCAGTGTACAAATTTGTGACCGGCGCAAGCTAAATCTATCAGGGTCACAAAGTCCTCCCAGTTCCCTCAACAACGCAATACCTCTTGGGGTACATCGGAGATTTATAGCGCTGTGGTTTAGATCAAAATTATGATTATGATTTGCGGAAGGATGGTGTGTGAATGTGTCCTCCCAGTAAAACGAGATGTAACGTTCGTATGTTGTCTCCGGATCATCTTCAGGGATGTTTCCCAGATCGTCGCTAATAGCCCATCGTGCAGCTCTAGTGCGACGTAAATAAAAGTACGAATACTAGTACCAACTCGCTGAGCTCGTCAACTCCAGGGAATGCTTTCTCAATTCCTAGTATTTTATCTCATTTTAATTTAGAAGTATAAATCTTTAAAAATCGTTTGATTTGGTGATATACATTCTTTTACAAAAAGTGATGTATATTCTTTTGCGTCAGTCAAGTTCTATTTTTCTCATGACGGCGATCGGAAGCTCGGAAATCACATCGTAGCTTTCTCGTAGTAAGGTGAGTACGTAGCTTTTTCACTGCACGTTCACACGAGCAATCGCACTGGAATGCGATTCGTGCTAAAGATTCGCATGTGCACGGAACGAGTGGCTAGATCGAGCGGTGCATCCATAGTTATAAAGGCAGTCCCCTATATTAGTCCCTGGGTGCATCTAACAGAACACGCCCACCATTACGTTTCATTAACATCATCAAGAATTAGTGTAATGCTGATCAATTTCATAATGACTAATAATTTCGAAACGATAACCAACTTACCGTCATTTCACAGCCATTATTTTTTTCCCTGTTTAAACCCATCTTGTCTATTTAATTTATTTCTCTTTAGAAAGAAAAACAGTTCTTTTGAAAACTAAGCCTTTTCTCTGATTCAAATTATTAAATTGTTTTCGTTTTTCTCATAAGATAAAAAAATTTAAGGCTTATTATAATTTAAACACAAAGCTGAATACATATATTTTTATTTCAGTATAGATAACATGTGCATAAACTTTTTTTTTAATAACTTCCAAAACACAGATATATTGAAGGAATATTTCTAGTTTAAATATTCTAATAATTATTTTAAAAAAAATTATCTTGAATCTTGAAAATGTTGGAAAGTTTTTTTAATAAAACTCTAAATAAAGAGTTTCTTTAATATGTTTAAAATAAACTAAAAAAATAACATAATTTGAAATTGTTAACTTTTTAAAATATTCAGAGTAAAAACTTATACAATTTCTAACAACTTACCACTAGATAATTATATACATACATATTTAATCAAAAATTCTAATTTCTTAAAATAAAAAAAGGCTTTGAAATTTTTTTCTATAAAAATTTAAAAGTAGAAAGAAAACAATTTATCCCTAATAGAAGTATTAGGTTAGACTGAGAAAAAAAAAATTTTTTTTTAAATTTGTCACTATGATGAAATATTTACTGTGTAAGACTAAGAACATTTCGCAATTTTTTAAAAAGAAAAAACTACGAAAAAAAAAAAGATTCCATCTTAACTGTAAGTAAATTTTAAAATCGTACGAAACATGATTGAATTCAAGAATAAAAATATTAAATATATTTTTTTTTTGTTGTTGTTGTTGATTTACGTCGCACTAGAGCTGCACAATGGGCTATTGGCGATGGTCTGGGAAACATCCCGGAGGATGATCCGAAGACATGCTATCACAATTTTGATCCTCTGCGGAGGGGATGGCACCACCGCTTCGGTAGCCCGACGACCTGCGCGCGAAGTCGAGCACTTTACGGTAGCACAGTTTAACGAGGACCAATACCGCACACCCTCGGCCCCTACGCAGACTGATCCAAGTGTTCACCCACCCGCACACTGACCGTAGCCAGCGATGCTTGACTTCGGTGATCTGCTGAGAACCGTGTCCTAACGATCAGTCCACTGCGGGACATATTAACAGTGATCAAAATTATTTTTTTGCACGCAGGAAATTTAAATAAGTGGTCAATTTTTTTTGCAATGAAGTCTACTGAAGTGAAGTTTAATACTTAAGGGTTATTCGTATTACATACACTGCAGGCACCGAAAATGGCTCTTAAGCTAGATGCGGTACATTTCTTAACTCAGGCACATGGATGTAACGTAATCAAGCACAGCAAAAACAGTTTCTAAGCATTTTCAATCAATCCATCATTCTTCTAGCCTCGTGTGAAGTGAAAAGATGATAAACAAAACGAAAAAGGTAAACAAATAAAATTGTACCCAAATTTCAATAAGTAAATTTGTATTTCATAGTTACATTAACTGTTACATACTGTAATTTGTACTTCATGTTGTAAATTATTTTACTAATTGTCAAATTTGATTATAGTTATTTGCTTTTAACTTCAGGAATGGAAAATATATCAGAAAAACGCACGCAGGATCAAACTTCGACTGCGAAGAAAGTAAAAACTGACACTAAAGATGATCATAATATTAATATAAACGATGACTACAAAGCTTCATCTTTTATACAATCCCTCTCTGAATATTTTGTAGAGAAAAAGTCTCACCAATTTGGTACGTTGTTTGTAATTTCGTCACACTTAAAAATATCAACAAAGTGTATATCCTTAATTGTTTTACATATTTTAAACTCATATAAACATTTTTTGATCGAATTTGTTTATTTAAGTATTTTTGTTTACGTTTAGTTATTTTTTTCACATATGTTTATTAAAACTTTGTTCATTTTTCTAGCAATAAATAATTTTTCAAATGTGTAGCACCTATACATAGGACCATATGTAATAGATGTCTCAAGGAAACTGATAAAAAGAAAAAAAATCATATCTCAGTACTTAACTCCATATGTCATCTACGTAACAAAACTTATTTAATGAAAAAAAAACATGTAGAACATTAAAAAAAATATGTAGAATTAATGTAGCAGAAGGGTTATAAAAAAGTATTTTCTTCTAAAAAAAAGTTTTCTTTTATTTGTATTTTCTTAATGAACAGAAAATACATATATTTTTCTTTAAAATTGCCTTTTCCATAGGTATTGCAGGCTTCTAATTTTATCAAATATATTAAAAAATTTGATTTTGGTTGGTTATATCATAAATCTTCAAATATGGCAAAATATATCATACAATCATTCTCTATACTTACCTTTCCTTGACAATTCCTAGCTTTTTTTTCTTCTTGATAATGTATGCTGTATTCAATCCGAGTGATACTTTTTCCAATGAGAGCTAAAAATAAAGTATAGAATGTGTAAAATATAAAGATTCTTATTACAAAAATATATATTCTCTAGAATGATAGTTTCTAATAAAGGCATGTAAACTTGTATAGAGTAACTATTTATGTATTTCATAAAACATAAGATGAAGAAACTCTATTACTTACCGGGGCAATAAAATGCATAGTGTTTCCTATTAGATTTTGCACTTCGTCTAAAAAAAAAAAAAGAAACAGTAATGTGTGTTTAAATTTTTTTTTGGTTTTATAGGAAGAAGAAAAATTATTAATAAAATTAATTAAATATTAATTATCCATTTCAATTATGAATTCATTAGTTTTTTAATAATTTGAAGATATTTTAAAGTTTAAATTAAATATGTATTTTAAATTGGCCTTTGATATTTCATTTTGAAGACAAACATGTCCATGTGAGCTGAATTTCAGTAGTCATTTCTAAGCATATTATTAAAAATAAGGTGGAAAAATACACTAAATTTCGGACAACATAAATTATAAGTTTAACTTTTTGTAAAAATACTTTAAAGGGGAATATGATAAAATGAAACTTAAAAATTTTATTAAATATATCCTAAATAGCTTGATTTTACATTTATAGATAGATATAAGAAATGTTGTCATTTTTATTTACAAATATGCTGAAATTTTTTTTAGAAAATGGTGCCAAAATAGTCACTGATCCTTTTACTTGTTGCATATTGCCAAATTTCCTTCAACCTTTGAAGGAAGTTGATAAAATTAAAGATGATGTTGATGAAATTGATGTTGAATTAAAAATAAATGATTTATATCAATTTAAACAGGTAAATATAAGATTTTAGATTCAGATAAGATTATATGTTATTTTTTTAAATATGTATTTTTAATATTTTTTTTCTTTTTTTTTGTTTCAAGTCTGAAGATTTAGCTGGGTGCTTATATGCAGGTGTTGAAGCATTGAGGTATAAAATATTCATTCTTTTATGAACATTTACAAATTGAGACTTAAAACTCAATCCATATAATCGAGTGAGACTTAAAATTACCTTTTTTTGATTTAGCTCATAAATAATTTTTTTTTCACCAGTATAATAAGTAAAAGGTATAAGTTAATAAAACTAAATTTTGCAAAACATGCACACAAAAAAAGGGGTAAACAGTACTTTTATAAATTATATTTCCTGAGAAACCCCGACCAGGCATGTATTCTTTACTCATGTGATATTTTTTATAAGCTCGGCCAAGTCAGAGAAGAAATACCATAAAGAACCACAAATACTGATGGCGTGTCCTATAAAATTTATTAAATATCACCAAGAGGTCATATGGGGGATAAACCACATAGGGAAAAAAGCATTAGAAGGGAGGAAAAATCAATTATATTTGATAAGGTATAAGTGTTATGCATTTTGATATTTCTGACAACTTGCTATTGATATTTCTAATGATTGTACTTCTTTGTGAATTATAATGTTCTGTATCAATCATGCTTAACACTCCTTTTTTAATAATAATGAGTGCTTCTTTGATAGTAATACTTAATGCTTCTAATTTATAATTAAAATAATTGTTGATATTAATATAATTATGTCCATGTCTTTTTTTATAGACTATTAAGTACCCCCATGGCAGAATTTTATCGAGCTTTCTGTGTCATACCTCTCTAATACTAATTTCTTTCAGCAAGATATTTAAAAATAACAAATATATATGTTACTAATTTAAAGTAATAGAAATGTTAACTTCAAAAAAAAATTAAATAAAACATAAAAGTTGGATAAAAAAAAAACATTTTTTTAAAATTGAATATGTGGGTTTTTTTTAATTCTAATATTATGGGCGATATTCTCCCATTTTGTAGAAAGATAACACACTAATTATTTCCTTTTTTGCATTTTTAATTCATTATCACATTAAAAAATTTTAAAATCTGTAGCAGTAATTGCCGGAAAAAAAGACGACGAATTCTCGCGAATCGGATTCTCCAAAAAGGGGTTATTAAATGCGTGTTTTCATTTCGAGATTTAGTTGTGATAAATAATATCGGTTTTAAAAAGATATGTGGAAATTAGTAGTAATAACTGCATAAAAAAATTAAAACAAATATTTCCACAGAAAAAAGAACCAAATTGTTTACTCCATTATTCTTTACTTTTTATTGTTCTCCAATGAGAATAGAAAAGACACGGGCAGTTTTTTCCCACTCTGATGAGCCGGAAAGGCATCTTTTGAATATGATTTTGAAGAAAAGATAAAATCTTTTGAAAATTTCAGCAGAAAGGAAAAGCAATTTTTTTTATTTCCCAAAGAAAAAATCCTTCTGGAAGAAATCGGTAACATTCTGTGACAATGTCGTCACGATTCTGCTACAGGGTTAAGTACATTTATGTGTTTTCATTAATAAGCATTTGAATTTGGCATGTATCTTATTGATTAACATGACTCTGGACTAGCTAAAGATTTTGAGATTTAACAAGCACTGGAAGATTTAACAAGCACCCAAAGATGTATTTAGTTTTCATTTTAGTTATACAATAGTTCTTACAGATTATCATAGCTTATCAATTCCTCTATTTTTTTTAAAGGAAATTGTTCAATGGAAATTGTTTAGAATGGATGAAAGACGTTACAAAGATACCTTTGAGTGATAAAGTTGATATGTCTTGTTCTTGCTATACGTACACAGGTATTATATTATTTGTTGCTTTTAACATTACACATCGCTCTTTTTCTTCTTTTTAGATCTTAACTTTTTTAACTTAACTCTTTAACTTTTTTCTGGCTAATATCAGTATTTGTTTATCACTAAACATGTTTCGGTTTCTCATTTTCTATATTCTTTTATGGTTTTGATTTTCATAAGATTCTATATACTGCATCTGCATTTTTTTGGAAAATAGTAATGCGCAAACAGTTTACTCTGGCTTCTACATTAGAACTAAAATTTCATGTCAATCAGATGCTATCATGTTGATCAATTAATTTTTCCCTTTATTTAAGACCATTTGCTGTGTCATGATGATGAACTGGAAGGCAGAAGAATAGCTTATATTTATTATCTAGTACCTGAGTGGGAAGAAAAAGATGGTGGTACCCTAGACTTATTTAAATGTGGTAATTTTATTTTGATAATTTTTGTTGTATCTGCAAATGAATGTCTTCATATGACTCAAATACAAATAATAATATTAAATAAATATAAATGTTATAAAAATTGATGAAGAAAATACTTTAAGCATGGCTTAAAAATTGCATGTATCTGATAAGGATACGTTAATTATCCTACCAAGTATCTTCTTAATTTTGTTAAGTTAAAATTTTATGAATAGAAACTAGCTCTTTTTTTTTTTCTAATAGAATTACATTTGTAGTTAATATTGTAATATTTTTAAAAATAGGAATTTTTATTTGTTTTAGATGTAATAGTTTATGTTACTTATTTCTATTGATTTAAAACAAGTTGTAGTTATTAATTTTTTTCATGTCAAAATTTTAATATCTCTTCTTTCTAGAAAATGGTCAGCCTACAGAAATCAAGACTTCTTTTGTTCCAGTATGGAATAATCTCGTCTTTTTCGAAGTTAGTCCTGAATCTTATCATCAGGTAAATTATTTCTATTTTTGTTAATTTTCATTTGAAATTTTTATTTGTAATTTTATTTGTTCATCTTGTTATTTATTGGCTGCATAACTTTTTTAAGAAGTAGGCTTTAACTTTTAAGGGCTGTGATGAATTTAATTTTTATTTCAATTTTTATTAACCCAATTCTTCAGCAGCGCTTAAGTCTAGGGCAAACCAATGCTTTCACAGTCTTCTTTTTCTTCAGGCAGTACAATTTACAGCAATATTTCTCTACTTGTTCACACCCAACACTCTCAAATCCATTTCCATGCTGTCGAACCACTTCATAGCTGGTCTGCATCTTCTTGTATCATCAATCTTTGTGAATGTCAATTTTTTGACTAGATCTAGATCTTCACCTTAAAAAAAGTATCTAAGCCATGTAGTCTTGTAAGATTTAATTCAATTATTCCTCATTTTAATAAGAAGAACATCAATATATCTTAAAAATTAAAAAACATCAAATAGCTAATTGTGTATGGTTACAAAATATGTGAACAGTACTTTTGAAATGAAAAAGAAAAAAAATTGCAGTTTGTCAAACTGCATTTTTTGCTTAATGTTTGCATTGTCTTTTTTAGTTAAGTTACATAAAGCTGTAGTTAATTTCAGCATTTTTCAACCACTTAATTGACTGGCCTTCCTTTTTGTCATTTTTCCTTCATTCTAGCAAAGGTTAGCTTATTTGCTGGGGATGTATCATCATGTCTAAATGACCTAGCCATCAAATATCAGTTGCTTTTGTCATTTACATCAGGTTTCCTACATTTTTGTATGCATTTTATTACTATTTAAGATTCTCTGTGCATCATTCTGTTTCGTTAGACCGAAATGTACCTTGGTGTTCTGCGTTTAAAAATTAACAAGTTCTTTTTAGCTTTCACTTACTTCTGTTAAGTATGACAGTTCTTGAATAAGTCTTATATAGATTTAGTAGATTTTCATTCTGATCAGTTTTGATTTAGATTGTTTTCTGAGACCATAGAAATATCTATTAGCCTTGAATAGTCTGCTACTGTTATTATTGTTCTGTTATTATGTTACTGTTATTATTATTGTTCGTTTTATATAAACCACTTACATCTTTAACCCCTTACTGATCGGTTAATTTCCAAGAAAACGGTCATAAAAGTGCCTATTTTTTTATCCCTGAAAATTTATTAGTGCTGACATCTAGTTTAAAATAAACTAATTATCTCCAATTACCTTAAAGATATCCTGGTACTGCCATCTTGTGTGTAAAGTGAGAAATAAAATGTTTTCCGGGCATAAGAAATGAATTAGTTTTAGTTTTATTGGCACGTTACTACTGAACACTCCAGCCCGGAAATATCACTGGAGCGAGAAATAGAGGGCGAAACCTAACCCCGTCATTTTCACGGGAGCAAGAAGTAAGGGGTTAATTTTTACCGACGAATCTTTTAAATATGCTTTAATCAAAGTAAATATTCTTTTATAAAACTCAAAAGAATTAAATATTTTGTCACTTAAAACAGTTCCTCTATATTTCAGAATATTAAAAAACTTAAAAATAAATATTGAAACTATTTAATAGAACTAATAATACACTTTTCTAATGAAAGTTATGTTCTTTTGTTTTTAATTATTTACCCAGTATGTGGTAAAAGAAACTGACCACCAAGCCACAGATTAAGCACTCTTATATTATTTCATTTAAAAATTAAATAGCTTTTCAAAATTCAATTGAGAGTTTGTTGAACAGTGGTTATATGAATGACTTTTTTTAGGTTTCTGAAGTTCTTTCTTACAAAACAAGGACATCCATCAGTGGTTGGTTTCATGGTCCTTCTATCAAACGTCCAGATCCTTACAAAGAAACAGTGCTTTTCAAAAAACCATCAACAGTTACTGTAAGTTTTAGAAAATTATGTGGATTCTTTAAAATGCATAATTAGTTTTTTATGTGCCTTATTTGTAAGTAAATGTTTATATTTGATTCTATAAATTAGTATTATTTTTCAAGCAGTTTCTTTCTTATGATTATTCCTATTAAACATCCAGATCCTCAATAAAGAGCCTTTTCAGATTTTTGGGAACACCATCATCTGTAATTGTAGGTTTTAGAAAGCAAATTTTTTTTAAAATTAATTATTAGTATATTTCTAATTGATATATTTTAATTAACTTTTTTTTATTTATTATTACTCTTTTTTAAAAAAAAATAAATCCATGTTAGTATCAGGGCAATGAACTATAATTGTGAGTGATTGATTAGTTTATTGCATTATTGCTAACCTTTATTAACTTTAGGTGAAATAAAATAATTTCACAACTGCCTGCTGAGAGTCAGGGTATGCGTGGAAGTTAAGGCTTTACAATTTCAAAACCTGTGTCATGATTAAAAGGAATCACGCAAAAAACTCTTGAAAAATATAAATTTAAAAATATTATTTCCCTAAAATTTTATTACTCAGAAATTATTTTACTAATTTTGTTCAAACTTTGTATTTTGCCATTTCAAGTTATATAGTTTGAAATGATGTAAAATTTTGGATACCTTACAACTTAAAGATTTTTGGAATATCGTTATAAAAATAATATTAAATAATTATTAAAAATTATTTTTTAACATGCCTGAGCCTGTAATTTTGGTTCATCTATAATAGCCTAAAATAAGTTAAAATTAATTGCTAAGAGTAAAATTTTTCAAAAGAGAACAATCATGCTACAAACACAAGATTTAAATAGGTCAATCATTTTGGCCCAAAAAGAGTAATTTAATTATTAAAATTTTTAAAAATTTTTTATTTTTGACTTTGTAGGTTGATATTGAGAGTTGGATTAATCATGCTTATCTGGATCCTGAAACTCAAATAGAAATTCGTGACAGTTTTGAAGAGAGCTCAGAGATAGAACTAATGACATTTATTCAAGTAAATATTTATTTTTATAACAATCTAAAGAATTGTCTCATTTTTGTGAAATTTTGTACTTTTATCTCTTAACTTTCTAAATGATTGATACAATTATAGCTTTTTGTATGATAGGATTAACTGCAGTCAAGTACTGCAATTTTAATTATATGCATGATTTATATACCCTTGTTGTTTATGAGTGGCTCTTAAAAGTCTTGCTTTTTGTTAGCCTGAAACAAAGGAAGTTTTTGCACTCTCTTCTTCTGTACTGAATATTTTACCCTCTTTCAATTATTTCAACATCAAGGATAAACCAAGTTTTGGTTCAAACTCACTTTTTTGAGCTCTTGAGCCTGCCAGAGCTCAATGACTTTAAATCCAAGCTTGATGTCAATAGGATTTTGTGAAAGAACCCGTTGAGCCCAAGATTTAATATACATTAGAAGTATAACCTCAATTTACCAAGGTTTCTGTTAACCAAACTGATAACAAAGTTCATTTTTTTCTTCTTCCAAAATGAGTCTGAAAAAGACCACACTTTTTAGTTTACTCTCCGGCTATGCTGTCTCTAAAAACACTCTACTTCCAAGAAATATAGAGGCAAATACTGCTTTGTTTCTTGTGGCCCTATGTGAATAAGTTTAAAATAGAAAAGTCCCATTATGCAATGAATATTTTGTACTGTATATTAATGTTTTTTTTTCTACGTTTTATTTTTTAGTGTTATGGATCCTATATTTTTATGTTGAATTTGTGGAGGTTATTATTGTACTTGTGTTTTGTAATTGTCTTCTTCGCGATGATTTGACCCAATTTCTTTTGCTTGCCTCCAAAGGAGTGTGACTTACTTATTGTAATTTATAAATGATAATCACTTATTCTCTTTTTTCTCTATGTAGCACATAGGATCTTTTTTTTCCTTGGTAGTTGACTGTAGTTTATAGGTGCATGACTGTTTTAATTAATTATAGAATTTAAACATGTTGTTTCCGAAGAACTTATATTACTATATATTATTTATCTTACTTTGAAAACATAACTTATTATGTTTCTGGACATTTACAGGAAGACAAATATGAAGAAATTTGTAAGGCTCTATCTTCTCAACAAATAGAATGGAAACATCAAGGCCCTTGCAACCGAAGGTAATTAATGTTTAATTTCTTAATGTTGTTTTTTATTAGAATTTTTTGCATATTTTCTATTAAAAATAATTTAAAATTAGTATTTAAATTTTGGTCAATACGCATATTGCTTCTGTTAAATAATTTTTAACCCAAAAGATGTTTTGACATGCTTTGCTATGTCAACAGGTTGGATTTTAATTTGTAATTTTTCATATCTTTTTCCTTTCTAAAATCATACTTTGTTGTTGAGTAAAAATATGCTTTAATTAAAAAATTGCAGTCTAAAAAAGCTGATTTTAAAAATCATTTTCAAGTTTATGCTTCTGTTGTCTAAGGTGCGAAAGATGATTTTGCACCCTAGGCAATACTAAAATGGCATCCTATACTCAATTTTGGAAAAAAAATCTGAATTTTAAAATAATAATAACTTTTTCTCCTAGAATTATCTTACTGGTATTATTGTAAGGCTGTAGAAAATTGCTTTTTATATTTTAAATTGCAATATTTTTACTAAAAAATTGCCAAATCTATATCAGCCCTAAATATTAATTTAAGAAACTGGTGAACAAGATAAATAACAATTGATGCATTAAAGGTAAAAATAAGTTAGTCATTAGTTTAATTGATGAGAAGATCACCTCAAGTGTTCTAAAATATTTTAATTAATGTTATCTCTTATGACACACAAGTATATAAGCATAAACATTAAAATGTATTTTTTCATGCTTTGGTTGCTGCAAGCCGTTTTATAGACTCTTCAAAATCAATTATTTTTACAGTTTCATTTTCGATAGAAATCATTGCCAAATAGTTTGGTTTCTCTTGTGTCTTTGTAGACCATAAATGGGTTTTTATAGCTTTCAATTTACTAAAAGAACACTCACCCTTTTCTACAGATACTGGAATTGTTAACAAAATTCTCAAACTTACCTACAAGTTAAGAGAAATGTTTCAAGTTGTTCTTTTGAATGAACTTTATGAGATCAATTGGCAATCTATTTTCTTTGTATATGAAGTCTCTAATCAGTTCAATTTCTTTACAGGGTTCTTCACTAATATCATCACTTTCTCCCTTTCCAAGGTTTAGATGTCCTGCAAAATTAAGCATTCTTTTAGAAGTTCTTTTCTATCTTGGAAAGCCTTTATATTTTGCAGTAACTTCCACATTGTTATATAGTTTCTTACTGCAGTAAAGCAGTCATTAATGGAATTTACTGCATTATCCAATGGGGAGAAGAATACTTCTTTTAGAAAAAAAAATTTTTGAATTGTGTTCGAAGAAATATCATCTCCTTCATAATCAAATAGCTTCATTATTTTCTTGGATCATTTATCATTTTTGAACTCAATTCAATTCCGAGTTCATAAAAAATCTCTCAATAATCTTGACTTTATATGGTTCAATTTTGCTATATTGCTTTAAAAAATCACAGCAATTTATAACTAAATCATGGGATGAAAAAATTAAACCTCAATTTCTCAAAAATTAAACCTAAATAACCTCAATTTCTCAAAAAATCTACTGAAGTTTGGATAAAAAACTTAAATTGAAGCTACCTTTTCAGCTGAAATAGGAGTATTTTCTACATTATGATATTATGATATATATCAACATATTACATTATATTTTGCTTTATATTATCAAATTTGCATTACATTTGATACACGGATTCACATGCACTGCACGCAAAAAAAAAACAAAAAAACAATTAGAATAACTTTAGATCTAATTATCAATCTAGGACTCAATTTTAATAGTTTGAGGGAGTCACTTCAACTATGTTAATTACTTACCGCAAACGATATATTAAGCTACAAAAATTTACTTTTCCTGAATAAGCATATCTTTTTTTGGCAGATATCTGACCCTCTAAATATAGGACCCTAATCTGGGAAATATGTTTCTAATAGTTTGTCCAGGAGAGTGGTACAAAGTTTGGAAATTTTAATTTACTTTTCACATATTTTGTCATAGATCAAGAATTTAAGTGAATCGAAAAACTAATGCACGGAATTATAAAAGTTTGTTTATCCAAAGTTAATCTTTGCAAAAACAATTTTTATAATTATTTAATATCAGTCTAAACATTTTTGAATTGTAAGCTATACAAATTTTACATAATTTTCAAGAATGTAATTTTTTATGTCAAAATACAGAGTTTGAACAAAATGGTTTAAATATTTTCTGAGAAATCTTTTAAATGTACGACTTCTTTGAAGTTTGATTTCTCAGTAACTTTTCATCTGATTTGGGCTAGAAAAAACACTTAAAAGATGCTTATGTATTATTTTAACATCTTATCATGCTGTTTCTTTTTTAATAAACTTATATTTAGTCATAATTTTTTTACTGTAAATATACAAAGACAAAAAAAGAAGAAACAAAATTTAAGTAATATTTATTTTGCTCTCTATTGGCAAAGACCCAAAAGCATTATAAAGTTTTTAAAATGTCATTTCAAATGTACTGATGTTTATTACACCTCAAGTACTTGTGTAATTTTGATAACTCAAGCGTAAAAGTGACAATTGTTTACAATAAATTTTAAAACTAGAAATCAATAAGAAAAAAATTCAACAATCTAATTATAGAATGTTTTATCGATTATTAAATTGATGTCTTTTAAAGAAAATAAATATTTAAATCTGTATATTTTTTTTTTAAATCTATTTATATCAAGCTGATTTAAGACATATTTTTGATTGAGATGTAATAGGAAATGATGTTTAAAAAAAATGGATAATATGAAAGAAATCTTCCAATATTTAAAAAAAACTCAATTTAACAGCAATTTAATGATGAAAGAAATAGGAAGAAAAATCAAAGATTTGAAAAAGAAAGTTAAGAGCATAAGCAAAGTAGGCATACAGAGAAAAAAAAGTGAAGAGAAATTGAAACATTTTAAAGAGAACGTCTCTTCAACTAAGGTTATTTTCAAAGAGGGAAACCAGAGCTTGAAACATTGGGCCATGTTAAAGCACATATCGACCCTGGCAATCAAAAGTTAAAAATTTTGTGTGTTGTACAAATATTTAAAATCAATTTTAACATATTTCTGAGCAAAAAAAGAAAGCTACATTATCTTATACATTAATGCTAACAGGCAATTGCTTTAAATACATTTTAGAACTATAATTCAACATTTTATTCTATATTTCATTTTGTTTTCAATTAGGAAATATGATGAAGTTTCAAATATTGAACAAAGTCCCATTCTCAAAGAGCTAGAAAATTTATTCTGTTCAGAGGACTTCTTGCTGTTGTTATCACATATAACTGGGTTACGTTTATGTCCCACTGAAGCAGAAGATCAGTTCGAGATGTCCGAGGTTTCATCTTCAGTAAGGAGGTGGAATCATGGCTGTTACACATTGCTCCATGATCAATCTTTTACAAAAACACCCACTTTAAACAGTACATTCTACATGAACTTTGAAAGTAAGAAAGAATATTTGTAAGATGGTATTTTTATTTAGTTCTTGTAATTTTATATATTTACTTTAAATAAATTTTCAGAGTGGGACTCTCTGCACGGAGGTTACACAAGCTATGTAGCAGAAGAAGAAAAAGATGAGGTAATAGTAGAATTTATATTTATGGAGTTTAGTTTATATTACGAGTGCAAAACTTGTAGGAAAAGAGCCAAATGCGGTTATGGTCAATGTGCAGTCCCTTACCTTTTAACCACAACATAACTAACATGAGAAATTTGATAACTTTTTTTTCTTCAAACTTTTGAAAAAACAGTTCTAAACTTTAAACCAGCAAAATGTACTATTCAAGATGTCAAAACTCTTATAGTTTTTAAAAGAAATATATTTTTGACCAAAATAAATGCATTTTAAGGATTTATTAAAAAACTTAAGAGTCTAAACCAGTCATTGTTGTCTAAACCAGAGGTTCCCAAAAAGCTTTCTGCTGAAACATAGGTTCCCTTGGAAGGATGACAGGAGTTCCAAGAGTTGGGATATTTTTAACCAGTAAAAATGAAAATAATAAAATTTATAACTAATCAGTAATCCGTAATTTATTTAATATTTAGTTTGTTTATATATAAATTTCTTTATGGAAAATGCAAATAAAAAAAAAAGTTAGTAAAACTTTAAAAAAAAAGCATTTAATAACAATTTTTTGAATAAATTAGGGAAGAAATTACCTTCATGATAAAATATGATGCTTTAAAAAAAATTTGTTGAATAAATTATGGAAAGAATTAGCTTCATAATAAATTATGAAGCTTTATAAAAATTTCATATATATTTCTCATCGAGCTTTTCAATTCAAAATAAAATAACTAAATTCAAGAATAAAGAATTGCATTTTTCTGATAACTACTATTTTTATTGTTTATAACAGTTATTTTTTACAAACTAGAATTCAGCTTATTTTATTAATCTTCAGCATATATACATCAAGGAAAAATTCTTAATAAATATTTTATTCTACTCGTCAAAGAATTAGTGGTCCTTTTTTTGCTTAATATATTTATAGCAGCTAATGAACTTTTTTTTTTATAATGCCAGAGGCTCTGCCAAAATATGCTCGATCATTTAAACCTCTGAGCTAAACTATTGAACTGGATTTTGATAATATTTTCATTTTTCTCTCAATGACCTTTGATTATTAATCAGAATTCAAAATGTTTCTGTTAATTCTCACTCTTAAACATTAGCTTACAACATCTCTTTTTACTTTACTTTTACAAATTTCCTAAGAATACATAATGAACATAGTTATTATAGGACTCCTTTTATTTATTTTATATCCTAGTTTTGAATAATACTTTGTTGTTTCTAATTATTAGTGAAATTTTAAATCCTCATTTTTTGTTTTCCAGCTTCTACGAGTTGATCCAAAATCTAACTCTTTGGCTCTTGTTTATATTACTGAAGGAACTGCTGGTTTTGTTAAATATATAAATAAGCAGTCTACTCTTGAATCTGATTCTTGTTTTTACGACTTATTCTGTTTGTACAAAGAGAGATAATGAAATAAATGTTTTTAATGTATCGCCAAAATTTCTATACAAATATGTCATCTTTTATCCTTTAAATTACAAATGTTTTAATAAAAACATCTTTTAAAGTATGTAATAGATGTTATGAATTAATTCATATTCTTTTTGCATTTTTCAAAGAATTCTAGTGCTTATAATAAGTTATGAATTTGCTTCATGTATGTGCTAGGTATGCTAGTAGTAAAAAATAATTAAATTAGCATCAGTTATGACCATTTTTTTTTTCACAGTAGAAGACACCACTTCAGAAAAGATAGGTTTCTTCCCATCCAAGTGGAATAAATGAAAGAAATTCTTTTTTAAAAAAGAAGTATCAGCTATTTAAACAATTTTATTGCAGTTAACGACTGGATTATATAATAGTATTAATAAAATTGGACTAATAACAAAGCTATCTAATACATCATTTTTAAATAATTGAAAAATAAACAATTTAAATTAAAAGTTATGAACTAATTAGGAAATTATGAATTAATGATAGTAATAATGATTTAATTAAGAAATTTAAATAACTGCAGATGTTTTATGCAAAGGAATGTAGTAAAACTTATTTTTATTGTTATAAAGAACTGTTAAAATATCATAACTTTTTTTTAACGAAAATTAAATTTCAAAATTTATTTATTTAATTTTAAATTATTTTCATAGTATTTTCATATTGGTAAACAATATATTGGTTGTTTTTAGTTTCCTCCAGTCCATTCAGTTTCTTCTGGATATTTTTTTCCACTTTCTTCCAGCTTTCAGTATCAATTAATAAAATTTCAAAAAATAATAATAAATTAATTTTGTCTAAATATAGTTTGAGTAAACTTTTAAAATTTAGATTAAAGAACACATAAACTTTTCATTTCATATTAAGAAAAAAGGTATTATAAATAATGCTGTTGTTTATTAAAGTAAAATTAAAATATGTAATGAAAACTGTTATAAGATGTTAAGCCTTTTTTGTCAATAGAGGGCAGCATCAGTTAGTCTAAAAAATTTTTTCTCCATCTACTTGATTTCACTTCTACAGTAATATAGAAAACAAATTGAAAGAAAATAGCCGCTCTGATCCACAATGTGAAAAAAAAAAGATATTGGTTCTTTCATTTTACTACAATCGGAAATTTTTAATTTCTTCTTAATTTCATTATCTCAGATCAAATACCATCTTAATTTTAAATGGGGTTTTTTTTTTTTTTTAAATTTGTATTTTTTTATATTATTGAGTGTAAAATGTAACTACCAAATCCCAAAAGAATACCAAATAAATACCAGAGATACCAAAAAAAAAATTTAAATATTAGGAACTATAATTTATTGTAAAATGGAAACAGTAATTATATGTTTAATCTTAACTCCAAAAATATGATGGTAAATAAAGTTTAGTTAATATGATGACAGTTATATGCTTCAAATCGCTGCAATCATAAAAAAAAAAATTTCCTATCCTGTTAATACAGGATGCCCTTAGACACTGCTACACCCATATTTACTTTGACAAAGAATTAGTGAAATTAATTGAAAAAAATTGCATTATGCTCTCTTATGAACACTTAAGGTTACTAAGGAACACTTAAGGATGATAAATTTATTGATTTCGTTAAGCATATTGCTGCAAAAATTTTCTGAAAATCGTAAATACATTTTAAAAAGTTTGTTTTTTTAGTTGATGCATTTTCTAATGCATAAACCATTTCAAAGATATCTCTTGCTATACCCATAAGAAAACTGTGAGTCTGAAATTGTTTTCTTCTCAATTTAAATTTGTTTTTATAAGAGTTTAACGACATTAGAAAAAATAACGTAAGCATTCTTTTTATGATGTTGTTGAGCTGAAACTTTTGCCTTCCTATTATGAAAAAAAAATTAATCAATTAGATTTGAAATGCAATTAATAAAATATTGGTTAATGTTTCGCTACTTATTGAACATCTCCATAGTCGCCTATAAGTCGAACACTCATCTCACGCGGTCGTCCTCATTTCAATTTTATATTACATATTTCTCAATCATATAATAAATACCAGAGAATTTCGCTTCGCTGTGTTCATTAAATCAAGATATAAGCTCATTAAATCAAGAGATTTAAAGTAAGTGTTAAAGCTTACAAATCATCGGTTCGATTGCTTTTGAAATTGTTTAGAAACCATTTTCTTTCTTCAAAAATACATTTTTTGTAAGACACTTTCAATGTTTTTCATGCGGTTTTTTTTAGATGAACTTTTATTATTGTTTGGAAAACTGGTACTTAGGGGGATTGTGTATCATCAATTTTGCCCGTATCGAATTACTGAAATTCAAGTAGGCAAATGCAATCAATTGTTTTGTGAGTTCAAAAGATTTAAAATTGTCAAAAATTTTTAAATATTTACTCACCGGGAATTATAAGCTCGTTAACCCGGTATCCTAAAGTAACAAATTCTAAAAGGGAACTAAATATATACTTAATCGTTTGATGTGGAGATTTTACCTCTTGCATTATGGATTTTTTCCTCACGAATCGTGAGCCATATTAAAATAGACATACTTGACTGTCTGCTGAAGTCTTATATGTTATAGAAATTGTAATACTTACGTTGAGCCATACTATATTCATATTAACAACTATAGAGATTTCAATATTAATATTCCAATGGGGGAGATGTTTTTAGAAATCGTAATTTGTATATACGAGTACTTTTAATCTATGTAAAATCATAATGTAGCCAATTTTTTAAAATTTCTACTATGTTTTCGAAGTATTTAATAAAAACTAATCTAGATTTTTAATTATGCGTAGATGATCGAATTCTTGTGGATGTAAATAAGCCCCCCTATCCTCATAATGAAACACACACATCTATGTAAATCTCGGATACAGTGGCGTAGTGCTCCTATGCTCCAATTAATGCATAATGAATCATTAATGTGCATAAGGCTAAAAAATTATTTTTACCCTTTTCCACGTGGATTGGCATTCTTTGCAAAAGTTCTAAATGTATCAATTGACATATAGTATACTAAGGTAGCTATTGATATAAATTTAATTCAGTTTCCATCGATTGAAAAAAAATAGACATTTGCTTATGATAGAAATTTAGCATAAGCGACGAAATTCCTCTTTCTAAATCCTTTCGGTGTCAAGCTTTATAGAGAACTAAGATTGTTGTGTAGAAATTGCTGTGATCAAAACATACTTGGGAGGATTTGAATACACCTTTAGTATGTAAAAATAAACTGTGTGAATAAGTATAATCACGTTCCTTTAAAAGCCATGTTAAAATTATAACATGGCTTTTAAAGGAACGTGATGCCTTGAGAATAAAAACATATAATCGTCGAGTTTTCTTATAAACGAATCCATAATTCGATGTAACATTACTCGGCTCATTTCGCAAATATTATACTGGGTATCAAACTATTTAGTTTTGAAACTGTACTGTTTTGAGTACTGTTTGCTCTCTGCCCTACACCCTTCAAATTATCCCTCCAACAACTTATATTGGACAACAAAACTCCTGACACAGCGGAGGCAATTTAGGGTTCGGTATGGAATAAATATATTTTATAAGATTTTATTTCGGTCCATAATATTTTAGAATCTTCCCTGCTTTTATCATTAACCCACGATTCTGAAAATTCATAAAACGTTGATCTCTATTATTGCACAATAAGATTCAATGTCAGATAAGTGAGAAAAAGTTACTCTCTATTGCATGTCAATGAATTTAAGAAGGATGATCTGACCTTAATCTACTGCATATATAAATTCAAACTTCATTTTTATTTCATTAAAAAATTTTAAAAATAATAATAATTGTTAAATTTTGTTAATTTAGAATTTTTATGTTAAATAACATTTATATTTTTAATTAATAGTAGAAATAGCAGTTACATTTGTAGCAAATTATTCATGGAATTAACCTATATAGTACACAATAATAGATTTTAGTGTTTAAAACACCTCATTGGGAAATTAGCGCCATATAGTGGTCAGTGGTTAGCGATCACACCCGTGATTCATACCGGTTCTCAGAATAATAATTGTGCTCTTTTTACTTTAACCAAGGTTCTACTATCATAAATATGTCGTTTTTTTTTTTTTTTTTTTTTTTTAAATTTTTTTACCGTAAAATGTTTGATTTCTTTAGAAGGAAATTATTCTTTTTTGAATTAAGAATGTTGCCAGTTGCACAGACCGAAATGGAAGGAAATAAAAATAAAAGAAAAAATAGTTATTACACACAAACTTTTTGTGTGTGCATATAATGAGATGACATGCCTTCAGTTTATTTAATTGAAGGTTATTTCTTGAAATCAGTGTTTAACAAAGAAAAACCACAATAAGCTGTTAATTAAAACGTATATTACAGCAATTTTTAAGCTTTTAGAAGAAAAAAATCCTTTTCCAAAATTTGTAGACATTTTTTTTCTTCCTTTCTTCAAATTCAGAAAGATCTATATATTAATACACTCATTTTTCCCCTTTCAAATAATGGAAACAATATAACAGATAATTTAGAAATTCTAAGTAAAGATAAATTGTGTATGTTCTTTTATCTTAGTTAAAAACATGTTTAACAGAAAAATTTCTTTTTGTGTAGTGAATAGAGCGACGAATTTTCTAACTGATTACAAAAGCTTAAAAGAAAAGAAAAATTTCAATGGATTGAGAGAAATAAGAACCCTAACTTTTGATGTCAACAATGAAAGGAGTTTAATATAGACCTTCATCAAAAAGAACAACGAAGAAGAGAAAAAAAATCGACAAAAGGGCTTGTCAGCAAACTTTTTGACAGTTATGGAGGAAACCTCCAAAAATCATGATTAGATGTAAGAACTTCAACGTTTAGAAAGTTAATAGTGGAGAAATTTTGCATGAAAGCAAACTTGTTTGAAGAAGTTTTTGTACATAAATAAATAAAGACAATTAAAAGATAAGCGCCTCTTTTTGTTTGCCTAAGAAATTCCTATACAGAGGCATTAAATGTCCATTATAACGACCATTGATTATAACAAATAAAATTGCCGCTGAAGCAAATATACTTGTTTATTGTTAAAATACCAATAAAAAGACTAAAAAATGTAATAAACATATTTACTTCTTTTATTTTGACCAGCTATTTTGTATTTAAAACATATATAGAGTTAGTAGACTGCTTTTGCCTAGACTAAATTACGGAGCTCTGCTCTATATGAATGGCAGAAATGTCTAGAACAGGAATGTGGGAGCATTTCCAAATTGCAAGGATACGATTTTGTTTACCGAATAGCCGGCTTGATAGATATGTGGTCAGCAAAAGGCGCATTTTTGCTATTCTGTAACAGGATTTTTAAAATTGCCTGAAGAACTTTCATGTCTATGAGGTTAGCCTGGAAAAAACTTATTGAGAAGGCCAAGGCTCACCCTGGGCTGTCGAGCCATTGATGATGATGATGAACTTTTCTTTTTTAGGAAGAAGATATCTTTGCCAGTGGGGTTAAAATTGTAAGAAGAAAAAAATTTTCGTTTTCTACATTAATACCAGAAATAAATGAAAATGTCTTCCATTTAAACCTTTTTCGCATAATTTAGCTTGCGTAAATAGCAGAAAAATGTATTTCCCTAAAATAATTTGATCGTAATAGCAGAAGATTAGTAGTATTTAACTCGTTATAAACATATAGTTGTTGTATGATTTTATAACTGCTTTTGTATTTTAATAACTGCTGGGAGTTTGCAACAGCTATTCTCGACTGCTAGATCTATATAATCTAATCTGTCAGCACTCTACTATATGCTAATTCTGAAAATGGCACGAAGTGCCACTATGAAAAATATTCAGAGTTTTTGTGAAAATGAAAAGCGTTTTTGAACTAATTTTTTATTATTTTAAAAGCTACTTCAACGCTGCATGTTCTGGGTTCATAAAATTTGCAAAAATTGGGAATTGTTCCATAGTTTTGATAAATTTTCTCTGGGTAGAAAAATCTCACCGATTTGGCAATTTTTAAAAAAGTTAATTAATTTAAAAAAAAAAATGAGCTATTTGTCCGTTCTTAAGCCCAGATACAACAAGATTGTATACATATTTCAAACTTACAATTTTGCCTTTAGTATAATGCACTTAAGTTGTAGCTTTTTATTATTCTAGGCGAAATGACTGAAAAATACGGGACACAATGCACAAAAAAATGTGAGCTATTTGAGTTAAAATAGTTAGTTCTAAATAAGGATAATTTAAAACAGTAGAATATCACAGACTTGACATCGGCAGAAAAAAAAAAGCATTTAGTCATAGACAGAATGAATGTAACTAGCATTGCGATACAATAAATTGCGAATGATTCTTTTTTAATATAGGCCTGGGAAAGGAAGGGGGGAAAAAAGAACGATATGAGAAATGAAGCGAATCAGTGAATTGGAGAATGGACGGATTAGTTAGTAAATAAATAAAGTTTTTAAACCTATAGTTAGTGGTGAGGTAACTGATAACTAGAATTTTTATTACGATTTTTTGTAAGACAAACATTACAAAAAGTAAAACTGCAGAAGGAAATGCTACAACCAAGATCGAGAAAAAATTACTTTTTGCTCAAAGTTACACCTTGCCGAAGCGTCGATAAGAAGCCAATAATGGTAAACCTATACCTTATACTATGTCAAACTTCCAACCCTCTGTCAGTGCAATACTTCGGTCAATATATTAGGCAATGAAAAAAAGAAAGTACCGTCATCTTGTGTTATAAATTGAGGATGTGAAAGAGGGAGGAAATGTAAAAGTAGAATAGGCGGAGTTTTATGTTCGATCCACCCAAAGAAAAGAAAAAGGGAGGAGTTAGAACTCCCACGCATCACTTGTTTTTCGACCTTAATCAGTTAAGCACACTTTCTTCCTAATTCGAATTTAATATTTCTCCATGACATGTAGCAGAGCTTGTTGATTGTTGTTGTTGTTCGAAGGAGGTAAACAAACTTCAGAGGAAAACACCATAAGGAGGCTGTTGTCCCTTGAATGTTTAAATACGAGCAAACTCAACATGTTCATTTTCTTTGAGAAATATGTTGACATTAGCTTTTAAATTTTACTCAGATTTCAAAATAATGTTGCTGCGCAATTTTTAACCTACATAGTGTTTTGGTATCAAAATTCCTCGCGAGATTCAGTCGACAAACTATGGAAATTAAAATCTTGTAATAAATATGAAATATTATTATTATTTTTTACATATGTTTAATTTACACATTCGAACATCGATTTCCATCAATAGGTAAAACCTTGTTGCATCAACATAAAAAGAAATTAATGTTTTGATTGTATTGTACCTTTAAAAAAAATGTTCTCAAGAATATCTCATAAAAATCTAGGGCATCCAAAAAATTGGTACATTTCCGGCCAATGATACTATAAGTTTTTAGCTCAAGTACATTTTGGCAGTTAGAAGGAGAAAGTATGAATTTGATATTTTTCTAAGTGCAAATGTATCTATCGATCAATAAGCAGAAGAATGTTTCTTACTTGTATCTCTGAAGACTAACCCAACTGTAAAAAGTCAAAATATTTGTAAATTGGAAAGAATTTGCTGTTCCTGAGTTTATTTTTCTTTTAATGGGCATTTTAATCGGGAAGAAAGAAAAATTTGAACTTAGTACTTTATAGCAAAAAAATTACAAAAACTAATATTTCTTCCTTGACTCCCTGTAAAAATACTTTTTAGGTGTTTTTCAGTTTTAATACGGGTATTATATACATAAATTAAATTTGTATAATTATTAAAATTGTATAATTAAATATCAACCTTATTAATTATAAACTTCTTTAAATTATCCAGTATAATATTACCTTGCACGCATCCCATTTTTTGGGCCAATCCTTGGTAACTAACAAATCAAAAGCACTTCAGTACTGCAGTAAGAACGAACTATAAAACAAAATCTCGCGCTTTTAACTCAATTTCCGCTTTTCTTTTCATATTTTGTAATCTGCCAATCTTATTACGTAAATATTTTAAATCATTCTTGAAAATTTCCCCGTGCATGTAAGTTTATTTGAATTCGCTACTCGCTTTATAGATTTCGTTTTGTGTCTTGTTCTGTTTTTTCTTTACACTAGGAGGCTCCGCCCCCTGCTCGCTAACGCTCGCCAACCCCCGAGAATTGCTACGCAATCCTATGCGGTTCACGCCGTGAACCATGGCTCGCTGCGCTCGCTCGCCAATGAACACAATGTTCTAGTACAAAGACATAATATATTATCATCAAAGACATAGTATTTTATCATCAAAGACATAGTACCTATTGTACTTATGTAGAAGAATTCTACCAATGTTCTTATTGGCTTTTAAAAAAGTATATTAGCTATTTAGATTGTACGTGGTGAAAAAATCAAAACATTAGCTAAATAAGAAACATATCAGCAAAATAAATTATCAAATATTGCTTCACTAATATTCTGCATTTTAAAGCGTGAAAATGCAATGCATAAATAAACGCGAAATATGAAAAAAATTCAATGCATTCAATACAAACACTTAAACGTTTTTTAGACGTTCAGGTAGCTCCCAGTAGAAAAATATCAATTCAACAGCGGCCTTTTAAAGCATTCTCTTAATTAATTAATTCCTAATTGAGTTTAAATTAAATATTGTCATGTTTTCAGTGCATGAATCTGAATTGAACAACCTGATAATGCTCACTCTGGTTATTGTTATCTGGTTGCTCACTACGTGCTCTTGCGCGCCGAATCCAATCAATTAAAAATGAAAACTGTTGCCAGCGCGAGAAAAGAAATATCATCGGTGTTATTGATACATACATACATACGTACGTATTAGCGTTTTATATAATAAGATAGATTTTATTTTCTGCTTTTTACGTGATATTTATTACTTAATGTGTTCAATTTTGTTTCAATTTTTTTTAGTGCCTCTCCCACTATTCATGTATTGGTATATTTTGCTTTGGCTATGTTGATACAATATTAGAAAGCACTCCTTTTTGCGGATATAATCGTGTGAGCTGATGAAGAGTTTAGTTGTGTCGCTAAGTTGTCTTCAATGACAACTTAGCTTCACATCTAATCAAAACAATCAAAAATCAAATCCTTTTTTTAAAATTCCATTTCTCAGGAATTATTCGATCCATTTCGTTTATATTTTGCATTTCGCTGTATAAAATTGCATTTTTTAAAATAATGTAAGAATTTTTATACCTTCCAGCTCAAAATTTTTTCGGCTATTAATAAATAAAATAATAAATACTTATCAATAATTATTTTTTGTTTAGAATTTTATAATGAGATACCTGCAAGTGACGTAGTGTGGGTATCACGATTCTGATTGGTTGTAGAAACGTGGCATTTATTTACGTTAACAACTGTTCTTTTCATTCTATTTCGAGTAAGCCCATCCCGTCAAGCACCAATTCTCTTAAATGATACATTCTATATTCTTACACAAAGATTCTTTCACAAAGATTTCAATTCTCTCACTATATATAGTATTTCTTACTTAACACAGAGAAAGACATGAAGTCATGAAAATCATAACTAATTATGCATCGAAGTTGCCAGGTACACAAAACAAAAATATATCATGGTTACAATAAAAGACATAGACAAATAATAAATCTAAGTTAAGTAAAAGACTGACACCAGAAATAGTTATATTTCAATAAATTCGATGGGTGATACGGCACTCTATTTAATTAACTTCACGCTAATTAACATTCTAACTTATGTGGGGAAACTTAGCTCGACTTTAACACGCCATTTTGCCTAGAAAGTTTTCGAGATAAAGCAGACCGCTCTCCTGATCAAACTATTGGGACCATTTTTTCCTGATTGTGGCTACCTGCTATATTCTGATAGTAAGAAATTCGAATCAGACTGAGAAAAAAAAAATTTCTTCAGAGAACTGCATTTTTGTGTCTGGTTTAAAATACCATCTGCAGTGATAGTTTAAAATATCGTCTGCACATATTAATTAGCTTATTTGAAATCAATCCCGTGAACCATTAAGATTGACTCCTAGTATACGTGAAAATCCGATCATTTGGCGTTAAAAAGTTATTCAGATTATTTTTTATTCTCCGCTTAATATATTAATAAATTTTTATTTATTTATTTTGTATTTATTTCTTTATTTTTTAGAAACGCTAGATTTTTGTTCTGTGTCATAATTTCATATCGTCTGAAGTAGTTCAAAATCATATCTAAAGTAAAAACCTTGCAAGTAATTTTTAAGCGCTTTTCTCACTGAGACATTACTTTATCTAAAAAGTTGGCAGTGTAAATTAATGTTCATAATTATTGTCCACATTTATATCATGTTTTTAAACCCGGAAATTTGTGTGTGTTTTTAAATGTCATTTAACATTTAATCTTTCGCTAAGCTCTGTATTTATTAATGTTCCCTTTTTTCTAGAGATCATAAAGTGATAGTTAAACAATGTACGAAATCCATCGCACTATATGTTACCCAGGAAACATACTTTTTCGTACAAACAGCAACGATAACAAATGCCGTTTGATTTTTATCTTGCTCAAGTCTTCTTCTAAACTTGCAACATTTTTTTTTAGAAGACGAAGGAGTTGCTTTGAATTTCTTTCCTCTTATAAAAGCAATGAAAATACATGTTTCCGCTATCATCACTAATAGTAATGTTTTTGAAAAGGATCATTACCGTTGCCTCGTACTCACACCATATATATATATATATATTTTTTTTTTAACAAAAAGAAAGGAAAAAAAAAGCATAAAACGTCCGATCTTTAGTACATTTAACGGTTGAGTCTGTTTTTAACAGAATCAATAAAAATATCATTGTTGAAACTACGGAGCTAGTAATAATACTTTCTTGCAACGTTCTCCATACAAATTGAATTTTATTAAGAGGAAAAAAAATCAACTTGAGTATTATTCTGAAAATCACGTAGGTACCATTTAACTCACGTGATCAAGCATGAAATCAAAATATCATTAACAGGTTACTCATACCGAAGCCACGGGAAAGGAGGAGATCGGAGAAATTTATAATAAATGTGTGAGTCATAACAAAATTAAGGATTATATTTTAGTGCTACTTTTTTTTTCACAGTTCGGTTGGAATGGTAGAAAAAATACAATGAAAAATTGTTCGATTAAAAGTGAATGGTGTAAAAGTATAGCACATTTTTCGTTGTTAACTGAGATTAAAAAACTTGATTTAAAAAAAAAATGCAACATCAAGAGATAAGTTAGAATCAAGACCTTATTCTTTATGATTGGTGATTTAAAATACTAAATGTATCTTTATCTATAAACAAATGTCTGCATATGTGTCCCTTATTGACTTCTAAGCCATCCGACAGAGAACAACGAAATTTGGCATACTGGCAGTTCGAATCACGGAGAAGGTGATTGTGCACGTACTACTACGAGCCTTTCGAGCGGGATGAGTGAAAAACGAAATGAAATTTTCTGATTCGTTTAGAAGTCGCTTTTGATAAAAATGAAATTGGGTACTTGCACTTACACTAAAGGAGTACTAATTGGGTACTAAAGAAGAAGACCTCCCAAACCTAAGGCTCCTATACTATCAGAGCTGACCTATCAAGCAATATTGGAGCAAAAAGTTCCCAAGTTAACGTTATGTTAGTATTGTGCTTATGTTAGCTCTTTGGAGCAAAAATAGATGATGAGTCGGCCTGTCTAATTCAGGGGCTCTACCCAAACCCACACAACTGACCTATGACGTCAGCGCCAGCTAAACTTTATCAGCAAAATGGCGTTTTAATGTTAAACTAAGCTTCTCTACATAAGTTATTTAAGTACAGAGCTGTATAGCTTATCGGCTTAGTTGAAATATATAATTCTTTTTCGTCTACTTCTTTTACTTAACTTAGATTTATTATTTGTTTATATATTTTATTGTAACCGTGATATATTTTTGTTTCGTGTACCTAGAAGCTTCGATGCATAATTAGTTTGTTTATGATCCACATGTGTTCGTGCCTCTGTTTGTGTTAAGTCTCTGTGTAAATGTATATTGAAGAAATTGAAATCTTTGTGAAAGACTTTAGACTGTGTCACTTAAAAGAATTATACTTGACAGGCTTGGCTCACTGGAAGTAGAATGGAAAAAACAGTTGCTATCATAAACAAAATGCCACTCAACAACCAATCAGGATCGAGATACTCACACTACGTCACTTGCAGGTATCCCATTGAAGACAATTCCTTTTCTTTATTTTGAACGGTAACATCAGTGTTGTTTACTAGCTTATAAGTTTCATTAAAAAAAGTAATTAATTACACGTTCTGTAAAATTAAATTATTTCTTATTTGTTATGTCAAATCAACTCAATGATCAACGTATCTCAATGATCATAGCGAACCACGTCAATAAATTAATATTCTTGAATTCACCTGAAGCCATGTGTTTATTTTGTTTATAGTTACGCTTTCAAAAGTGGCTTCTTTAAAATTAAGTAATATGAAATCAGCGGTAATTGAAATAAAAATAATAAGTTATGCATTTATAAACCAAATTAATGGAGAAATAGTACAAATTCGTAGAGCAGAAAGTAAAAAAAGAAAAAAAAAAAAAAAAANAAAGAAAAAAAAAAAAAAAAAAAAAAAAGAAAGAAAAAACGCCATATTATCGACGTCAGTGCTGTTTAATTAATTTCGGCAATCGATACCATTTGAAATATTAAAAAATAAGCTACGTACTAAATTGCAAAATTGATAAAGAAAAGGTACAAATTCGTTTAGGAGAATCGTAAAATATCGCAATGTTATCATTGCCAATGATGCTTAAATAATTTTGGTAATAAAAATTAATTGAAGTAAAAAAAATACTACTAATTGGTACTAGAAGAAAACTTAACTGAGAAATGCTACCAATTCGTTTAAAAGGAATATAAAACTTCGCCTTCTACTATTTTGACGTCAATGATTAGTTAACTTCGGTAATAGGTAATAATTAAAATAAAAAAATTAAGCTATTTAAAAGGCAAAATTAATCGAGAAATAGTACTAATTCGCTTTGGAGAAGAGTAAAAAATTGCCGAACTATTATTAATTTCAATTAAGCTTAATTAATTCTAACAATAAGTGCCATTTTAAAGAAATTAAAAAAAAAAAGAACAAGCTAAGTACACGATGTGCGAAATTATTGGAGAAAAAGAGCTAATTTATTTTAGAGAAACGTAAAAAAGTTTTATTGATCGGAAAATTGTATGGTCTAATCCAGTTTTGCTTCATTAATTTCCATATTTTTTTTGGCCGCCACTAGCCAAAAGTTATCAAAATTCAAGAGGGTATTGTTTTCTTATAAAATATTTTTGTATGTCTAATTTAAAGGTTTTTTCCTGGAAATATTTATTTTTCCTATTCTACTCTACAGACTATTATTCTTTTTTCGTCTTTTTTTTCTTTCTTTTTTTCATTTTATTTCGATTGCCTTCTAAATTCAGAATTTAAAACTAAAAGAATTATTTCTTTATTATTACGCAAATTTTATAATATCGCAATAAGATAAATTTATTTAAGTAGTTGTCCAAACTTATTAATCCTTTGACA
The DNA here is from genome assembly GCF_043381705.1 of Parasteatoda tepidariorum. Taxonomy (NCBI): domain Eukaryota; kingdom Metazoa; phylum Arthropoda; class Arachnida; order Araneae; family Theridiidae; genus Parasteatoda; species Parasteatoda tepidariorum. Next base: position 43,574,045 of record NC_092207.1, on the reverse strand, counting down.
ATCACTATTTTTGGTGCAAATTACATATATTATTCGAAATTATATTTAAAGAGATTCGTTAAATCGTTAAGAACTTAGCGATCAGCTTTATGCACAATGTGATGCATGCACAAATTATATTTAAAATATCAGCCTGTTTGGTAAGCGAAAATATTAAATTACAATTGTTAACTTACCAATTTTAATGCAACAAAATACATTTAAATTTAAATGTCATTCGAAAAAGAGCTATTATGAAGAAAAATTATTTAATTCATTAATCAGGGAAATATTTGGACGTGGGAAGGGGGGGGGGCACAAGCACGTATTTTTTCACTCTTGTACCGAGCCTTTTTTTTTGTTTGTGGTAGTCAGCCGCAGAGGAAAAAAAAAGTGAATATAAAGTTTAACTGCACTTCAGTAGAAGACAAAGACTTTGAATATAACAATACTAGAATAAAAATAAGAAATAAATATTTCCTTACTTTTATTATTTATGTAGTACATAAATTTTAAATAATAATCATAAAACACGTTAAAATCGAAAGAAAAAGTAAACAGACTTAAGTAACTTTTTTCTAGATAGGTTCTAGACATACGAAACGCAAAAGAATTTATAAAAGAGGAAAAAAAAATCGAAAATTACGTCATAAGTAATTTCTCTTTGATCTTACTATCAAATTGCTAATAGGCTGAAACAGCATAGGTTTCTGTTGGATAGCATGCTTTTTGAAATTTGATGCTGGTCAGCTAAATAATTGTTTAAATTTGTGATAATAACAATAAAACGCATTAAAATCAAAAGCAAAAGTAAACAGTGAGAATTAAGTAACTTTTTTCTGGATAGATTCTAGACATATGCAACGCATAAGAATTTAGAAAAGAAAAAAAAAATCGAAAATTTCATAATAAGTAATTACTCTTTGATCTTACTGTCAAATTACTAATAGGCAGAAACAGCATGGGTTTCTGTTAGATAGCATGCTTTTTGAAATTTGATGCTGGTCAGCTAAATAATTGTTTTAATTTGTGATAATAACAATAAAACGCATTAAAATCGAAAGCAAAAGTAAACAGTGAGAATTAAGTAACTTTTTTCTGGATAGGTTCTAGACATATGCAACGCAAAAGAATTTAGAAAGGGAAGAAAAAAAATCGAAAATTTCATAATAAGTAATTACTCTTTGATCTTACTGTCAAATTACTAATGGGCAGAAACAACATGGATTTCTGTTAGATAGCATGCTTTTTTAAATTTGACGCTGATCAGCTAAATAATTGTTTAAATATAAAAAATATAAAAAAAACATATGGTAGGCCAAACACGGAGAGAGACTACTCTTAACCCTGTATCTAAAAGCGGAAACACATTTCTTAATCCTTTCGATGTTCGCAGATAACTTCGCGTGACAGAAAATTAAACGAGACCTTGGACCACAAATCCTCGCACTTCTCTCTCTTTATCCACATTATGTGTAGCAATCTCTACCCATACTCCAACTCCCCCCATGCCTCACATACATTTTTTTCTTCTTTTTTTAATTTCGTTCTCTCTGGAGAGTCATTGTCGTAATGAAAGAGCGAATCTCCTCCATAATTGAGAGGCTCCCATTAAGGGGATTAATCGGCGGACGAGAGTGGAATACGGAGTCCATTATTTCACCTTTCCGACCCCCATCCCCCTCTATCTCGCTTACCACTTTTGTCACTAGGTAAATTGGTGGGAGAAGCAAAAAGGACAGAGAAATCGGACTTTTNTGGAGAGTTTTGATCTAACAGAGCAGTAAGCTTATGTTCGCACTAAAATCAATCTGAATGTTCATTAATGTTACCTTTCTAATATCTGAAAGAAAAAGAAAAAAAAAAAACAGTATCTAAGCAAAGCAAACAGGTCGGTAAAACTGCTTGGTTAGATAGACAAAATACTAACCATTCTAATTCTATTGAAATAATGTTTTAATATAAATCATTTTGCTTGATTAAAATTTTTTAGTAAGATTTATAGTCGATTTAGTTCTGTTACCATATAAATTTTAATAAATTCAGTTGCGATTTAATTTAATTTACTAAATAGGCTTAACCGAGACTAATACAGTTTAATGCATGAAAACTTGTTAATTCGTATTTATTTATTAGTAACTATTAAAAAAAGCATTTAATGCTTTAAAACCAAGCAAGAAGTCAATCTCTGATATTACTTTCCAAACTTGACAGACTTTGCATTAATTTTTTTATATTGCAAATGTTGAATCGACACATTTTACATAACACTTATTAAAAGTTAAATGTCGGATTTATTTGTATAGTTTTATTAAATAAATTTGGCGATTTGATAATAATTTTAAAAGGATTAAAAATTTCTAAAGATTAATTTCTAAAATTGAAAATGAAATTTACAAATAATAAAAACATCTTTTTCATTATTAAGAGTTTAGTCTTCACTGCTTTGAAACGAAATCCACTTTTATTATTCTGATGGTGATAATAATTAAAATTGTCTGAAATATTTTTGTAAGGTACCCAACACCTTCAGAGGCTAAATTTTGAAATTATTTTATTTGGATTTATGTGTGTATTATACACTAAAATGTATAAATGCAAATCTTAAAAAAAAATATATATATTTTCGTTTCGAAAATATTGAAGGAAAAACCGGTTAAAAAAGACCAAAAATTTACTACTTTTCAAAATTAAATAGCTTTGTTGAAATTTATTATTTTTTCATTATTCTTGGCTTATAATACTCATACTAACTCAGCTTAGAGAATAAGCGTACGCATTAAACATAATATTAATATTTAGATATTTTTTTCAGCAAATATCGATACGTATATTTGGTAAAAATGGTCGAAAATTGTAATTAGATATCCTTGTTTCAGCTGTAAAATATAAAATAATAGTTCCTTTAACATGTGTATAGAATGGAATTCCTTTGACATGTGTATAGAAAACATTCATGCAAAATTTTAAGTATTTCGAATTTAAATGTTTTATGATATTGCATTTGAAATGAAAGAAATTAATCGAAATATTGAGAAAAAAAAGTTAGGAGGCACAATTATCACTGTAATAACCCAAATAAATGATTTTTTTAAAATAATCATAATTTTTGTTCTATATAATGTAGAAACAAAACTCAAACGTCTTTAAAAAGAGAAAAGTTCATACTTTTATTTCACTAATCCGGAAGTACTAGTTTTATTTTACTGTTACTTTTAGTTTTATTTTATTTATAAAACTGGAAAATTATATTTTAGTTAAAATCATTTTAAAAAAGGTAGTCGGGTACCTCAATAATAACAACAGCATGTCTAATAAAAATCGTGACTCATTGGGATAGTCTATTAAATTAAGTAATTGTAGTTTATTTATTTATTTTTAATTTGGATATTTAACCTGAAACTAAGCATGTATCCTTACACTTTGTGTAATAGTTCATTTAATAAATTGAAACCTTTTCCATTTTTCCGGATATTTTATGACATGTTGTACATAATTAGCCAATTTTTAGAGGAAAAAAAAAGGACATTATCAGTTTATTAAAAGCACGAACTCTCTTGTGAACTGATGCATGATCATCTCCGGTTAATTGCAAATTGCAGAAGGTCTTTACTCCTGTCTATTTATATCCGGAAGTATTAAATTAGACCAAAATAACTTCGCAAATTTTTTTTTCGTGCATGACAGCAATTTGACTGAGGAAAGATATCCGAATATTAGCTGAAATTCAAATTACGTGATAGGTTGGTTGTTCTCATAAAAATAATTTGTGTTCCCTAATTTTTATGCACTAATTTTAACTTATTAATTAAATGTAATCCGTACAGGGTTTACTAATTATTACATGAGGATAAATTTACTTCCTGAATTGCTTTGAACATAAAAACTAATTTCATAATAGTGATTAAATTTTATTTTTCCTATAAGTTTACGCGAAATACTTGCAAATTAAACATTGTAATCTTTGAAAGCCAACCAAATAAAAACCATCAGCTGCAATTATATTTGATTTAGTATGAAAACATAACTTATTTTTAAATTAAATTCTTTTTATTATACCCAAGGACAAAGTCTATACAAATTGAAATAAATTTTGGAAAAAAAAAGCCCTTTTAAAACACGGAATTATTTAACGATGTCTTTATATTTCTGTAAAGAAAAAAAAAAAGAGGAAAGAAATTGTAGAACAAATGTTCATCTGTTCTAATTCATAAATTTAAGATTTCATCAATTCTAAGTCATAAAATAATAACCTATTCTGATTCATAAATAAAAACCAATGAAATAAAAACTAGCTGCAGTTCCTTTAGATTAAGCATGAAAACATAACGTGTTCTTAAATGAAATTCTTTTTTATACCCAAAACAGACCAATACTTATTCCTGTCACAAGTCTGTATGAAATCAAAATAAATTTCTCGAAATTAAAAAAAAATACTGTCTTTTAAAGCATGGAAATAATTAACGATGTTACTATATTTCCGAAGAGAAAAAAAGAGAAAAGAATTTGTAGAACAAATGTTCATTTATTCTAATTCATAAATTTATGAATTCATAAGTTCTAATTCATGAAATAATCATAGATTCTAATTCATAAATTCATAAACTGTGAAACAATATAAGATTTGATTTTTGTTTTTCGAAATCTATTAACACAATTCTTCTTTTTCGTTTCTTTTCTTTTTTCTTTTCGACATAAAAATATAAATAGTAAATAATATTTATCCAAGAATTCGTAATTTTTTTAAAAATTTTGTTACATCATGCAGTAGTTAAATGGAAAAAGAATTCATTGACACTTTTTATTCTTCTATTCCTTGTATTTTACTATGGAACTAAAGCATCTCATTCGGCATAATTCGGCAGGTATTACATTCGGCATAATTCGGCAGATATTACATTCGGCATCAGAAGCTTTGCGGCATGTATGACATCGTAAGCAGTAAAGGGTTTATGGTATTAATTTTAATTAATATTTTGTAAAAAAAATCTTTAAAACTAATTTATTTTAAACAATTCATTTATTCTTAAACACTCTTCTTAAATATTTTATAGTACATCTAAATTTTTGCTGAATATGATATAGCGAAGAATACTTCCAAATAACATATTTATTTCATTAATAAATTGATTATAAACAGTAAGAAATGTTTTAGCGTTTTAAATTTTTACACAACAAATTTTAACAAATAACAAATTTTAATTATACTTTTATTTATTATTAATTTTACTATACTTATTTTATGCCATAATTTTTCTATAGGTTTGCATACATAATAAAAATAGCTAAAAATATTATTTTTAATTACATATTCAATGAGCAGTAAGAAAAATAATAACTAAATTTTTTAATTTATGTTTGCGTTACTTTTACTTATTACGCTTTTTAGTTATGTTGTTTTATTATTAAGTTAATAATGTTTTCATAACGCAATTTATTATTAACTAGGAGGCTCCGCTACCTGCTCGCTAACGCTCGCCAACCCCCGAGAATTGCTACGCAATCCTATGTGGTTCACGCCGTGAACCATGGCTCGCTGCGCTCGCTCGCCAATGAACACAATGTTCTAGCACAAAGACATAATATATTATCATCAAAGACATAGTATTTTATCATCAAAGACATAGTATTGTACTTATGTAGAAGAATTCTACCAATGTTCTTATTGGCTTTTAAAAAAGTATATTAGCTATTTAGATTGTACATGGTGAAAAAATCAAAACATTAGCTAAATAAGAAACATATTAGCAAAATAAATTATCAAATATTGCTTCACTAATATTCTGCATTTTAAAGCGTGAAAATTCAATGCATAAATAAACGCGAAATATAAAAAAATTCAATGCATTCAATACAAACACTTAAACGTTTTTTAGACGTTTAGGTAGCTCCCAGTAGAAAAATATCAATTCAACAGCGGCCTTTTAAAGCATTCTCACTTCAATTAATTAATTAATTCCTAATTGAGTTTAAATTAAATATTGTCATGTTTTTAGTGCATGAATCTGAATTGAACAACCTGATAATGCTCACTCTGGTTATTGTTATCTGGTTGCTCACTACGTGCTCTTGCGCGCCGAATCCAATCAATTAAAAATGAAAACTGTTGCCAGCGCGAGAAAAGAAATATCATCGGTTTTATTGATACATACATACGTACGTATTAGCGTTTTATATAATAAGACAAATTATTTTCCAATATTTTATCTACGCACGTGTTTATTTTGATACACATTTTAGTTTTGTTGTTTTCTCTTTAACGCATTTAACAATATAATCTAACTTAGCAAATTAATAATTTTCATAAGTATTTTCAGACAAGTTTTTTTCATTGCTAGAGGTATTTATCTTGCCAATATTTTGATTGTCCGAAATCTCATAATTAAATATGTTCTCATTTTTCTTTACATTAAGGTGGTGCTGCATTTAAAATCATATTGATTAAGATATTATTTTCCAGTTATTTAACAGTTGGGTTTGAATTGATTTCGGAGATCAGTTGCTATCTCTTACCGAAGGGGTTTTTTTAAAAGGGAGAAAGCTATAGTCGATAGGGAAATTTTTAAGAGAATTTATCAAAGTAAAGAGTTGAAAAAAAATATCTGAGGACATTTAAAATTTGAGGCATTGTTTTTATTTCAATGCCTGAATTTAGCACACAAATTTTTTTTTCTATAGTGCCTCAGGCAATGAAAGGAAATAAAAATTTTTGAAAGTAAGAAATGCTGCATTTTGCTAATTTTTCTCGTTTATTCTCTTATTTTAAGTAATTGAGTAAAAAGAGTTTCTTTTTTTTTCATATTTCATTTTTTTAATTTTAAAATATTTTATGACACTTCGCATATTTTATTAAATTGTCAATAAGCGCTTCTTGACAATTAACTGGATGAATAAAACAAATTTAAAGGTGCAAAAGGAACAAATAAACAATACTTGAAACACAATGCTTGAACAGTTTTTATTCTAGGCTATAATTTTTTGATTTGAACAATTCAATTCGTTTTGCAATTCTATAGTTATTATACAGGCTAGAGAAGCTTGAATTAATCAATTCCTTAGATTAATTTCGTTTAATTACGAAAGAAGTTATAATACAAAATTATCGACTTCAGTCCAGTTTACTAAGGGGAAAAATGTGTTTACTACAATTTCGTGGAATTTTAAGTTAATTCTTTCAATGGTTAGATATATTTAGTTTCAAGATTTAAGTGTTATTTTGAGCATCTGTTAATTTAGCCGATAAACCTGCGGTAGATTTCTCGGCCTATTTTATACTGCTAATCAAGTAATTCTAGAATAATTTCGTTTATAATCCCGTTCCGTTCCGTTTCAACGAATTATTTCAGTAATCACTCCGTTAGCAAGCATTTCATCAACAATTATATTTCGTCAATTTCCTTCGATTGTGTGTTGGTTCGATATCGACACCTAGCCTATCATTAAATTTTAGAAATAAATTATTTGACGCCATCATATTGAATCATAGTCATTTTAAGGAATGAATAAACCAGACTTCAACTAGATAATGTAAAAATCTTTTTTAAAAAAATAATTTAATAACTCTTTTTATAAACCATAATTATAATTTATCTAAAATTTCTTATAAATTAATAGCCTTAGATTCTAGAGATTTCTATTGACAAACAATTCATTTTATATTTCTTTGAGTAACTATATAATAAAAGGATGAGTTTGTGTTTCTGGGTGTGTGACTCGTATAACTCTAAAACGATCCTGCAACTTAGGCATCGGGTGCAAAGAGCAGATAGAGATCCTTCGGGAAGAACAAATGAAAAAGGAATTTTTCACATTGATTCAGTATTAGGCTTTTTCACGAAGAAAATTATTGATGATAATTAAGTAATTTACTCATGTGAACAAGCGGTTTTACCTATCAGTTTACTCATATGTACGAGCAATTTACTCATATGAACAACCAGTTTTGCCTATCAGTTTACTCATATAAAGGAGTAATTTACTCGTATGAACAAGCAGTTTTATTGATCAGTTTACTCATATAAACAAGTAATTTACTCATATAAACTAGTAGTTTTACCGATTAGTTTACTCATACAAGCAAGCAGTCTTACCGATTTTGTCTACAAACAATATAAAAAAAAATTATTTCTGTCAGTCAGCATCATAACATGCGTTCATCATGCAGAATTTTAAATTTAAAATTTATGGAAAAGTTATTAAATTGTCCGATTAATTTCAAACATACTTACAGCTACAAAAATTCTTCTTTCATCCTTATTTAAATTATTGCCCTTACCACGAATAATTTTATGTTTACAAATATAAAATAAAGTTTTAAACCGTTTTTATAAATTACCTTCATTTTTATAAGGTAAGTTGTGCAACCTCATGTGCTGAAGAGCCAACTGAAATTGCCAACCCTATGAAAGTATACATAATGAATGAAAAATCAACTGTTGCTTTTAAATTTTATTATTTGTTTCATTTTAAATAATTAAAAATGATGTCTTGTTTCGAGTCCTATTGAATCTACTCAAATCCTTGGACTGAGTGCAAAAATTGTGTTTTTAAATTTAATGCTATAGTTAACTATTGTTTCTTTTTGGCTAATTAGAAGATGCAGCAAAAAAAGTTTTATAGAAAATTAAAAAAGTATTAAACTCTTGAAAATGGCTTTTTGTACTTATGATGTTCATGTTTGTTTCAAACTAAATTAAATGAGAAATAGCATTTATCAAAAAAAAAAAAAAAAAAAAATTCTGTTTGATTATTGAAATGTGAAAAATTCTGATGCGCACTTGAAAAAATATTTATGATGGGGAAAAAAAATTTTTTTTTGTGATTTTTTAAACATTTTAATGAATATTTTCCCATATTGCACTCCTCATCATAACTGAATTTTTGCCGGTAGCATTCACAGCCTCATGTTTAAAGTTTCTTTTATGAAATCGGAATTTTAAATATCGAATTGCCTTTTTTTTCTTATGTATCAGTTCACTCTACAAAAGACATGGATAATAAAAGAGATGGAAAGAAACCACCTGTCCAGAACACTCGCAGATGCATATGAACCGTTATATGCCAGCAAATTAATGGCACCTGCATTACCTTTCTACAGAAATTTTTCAGTCATCATTAGGAGAAAAAAATCGTTGGGTTCCTTAAAAATAACGATACCTCTAAGTATTGTATTCCTGAATGTCTGTTAAAATTTTACCCTATAACAACCTAGAATTCTTATAACACAAAAAGCATTTAAAAAAAATAAAGTATTGATTAGTATTCTCATATCTCATCAATTTTTTTTAAAGGGATAAGTTGCAATCGTCATTATATTCTATCGCAAATTGGGAATAAATCATTTGATTAATAAAACAATGCCTTATTAAAAAAATGGCAGTTTCAAAGGAATTTTTTTTTAATTTTAAGTTAAATTATTTTAATGCGGTTTCATCGATTCTTTACCAGCATCGATCTTATGAAAATTGAGAAAAAATGCTTCAAAAATAATTTATTTATAGATCTGTAAATGGATTCCTTACAAGAAAAGCTCTTAAATTGAAAGTGGATTTAAAATTGCGTAAAATTTGTGCTAAACCTCATATACATCTGAATCAATTGACAAAGCTTTCCTCTGTTAACTTTTACTATGATAACTTGAAAGTTTACAAAAAATTGAAAGATTGATTAGTATTCTCATGTTACACTAAATTTTTGTTTGAAGCTAACAAGGGAGGTAAACGAAGTATCGATTACTGATCAGACAAATTACAAATTATTTTTTAGGAGTAGAAATCATTGATGAAGTTTATTTCATGTATCTAAAAGCTATTGTTAAGTTAAAAATTATAAAAATTTTCAATCTTTACCGTGAATGCGTCGACAAAATCCATTCATCGCACAATGGAAGAACATTGTTAACTGTGAGGCTGCTTTAATTTTCCCCATAATTAGAAACTTAAATTTTTGCCTTTTAAATGGCTAAAACTCAAAGAATTAATTTATTAATTGCGATAAAAATTTGAGTAGCAAATTTCCGCAAAGCTGCGTGTTTTACAAGCAATTTAAAGATAGGGATTAAAACCTCCTAATTAAAATCTGACCTCGTGCGAAAAATCGTTGGAAACTTTTATTTTTTTAATTGTCTAAACGTGATTCTATAACTTGTATTTGTAATCGCACTTTTGGCAAAATTTCTGTAATTCTCTGTCGTTCTTTTTTTCTTTTTTTCTTATTTATTTATTTATTTAATTTTTTTTTTTTTTTTTTTTTTTTTTTTTTTTTTTTTTTTTATTTTTTTTTTTTTTTTTTTTTTTTTTACATTTTAAATCATTTATATCTTAGCAACCGAATAGAATGGATACATTGTTTTACGAGATTATTTATCACGTATGTATGTTATTTCATAACAAGAAGAAGAAAAAATGCTTTATAAAAATATTTGGTTAAATTTACTTGCAAAACTTTGTACACCTTTCTTGCAAGTTGGAATTCATTATTCTTTCATAAATTAAGAATAAAATTTCGGATATTATAAAGCGTTATTATAATATCAAAAAATATATACAAGCCAATATAAATTTTAATAAATATATAAGCTAAACAGATTCATTATTATCGATTTCCATTTCAATCTTAAATTTTAAGAGAAACACTCTTTTTTGACTAAAGTCGTCATTTTCTAAATGACTTTGAAAGCATGTATTTTGTGACACTCAGTGCCCATTCAATTAAATCTATTGTAATTAAGAGATTCACGAAGGTCGAATTTTCTAACTTGACACTTTAATCAGGTAAAGAAAAATTCAACCGAAGACTAGGAAAATATTTTTATGAGTATTTTAACAGAAAAAAAAATGTCTGGTGCCCCCCAACCTGAAACAATTTGGAGTAAACTGAAAACAAAGAAATGCAAATAATCTACTAAATGTTGATGGAAATGAATATAAAATTAACTAAATATGAAACTGAGTAAATATGATTTGATCATTAGAAGTTTTTTAGTGCTGAAAGCTAAACAATTCGTCACATTTGCATAAATATAGTCTATATAATTGTTAATTGTTGACTCGAATAATAACTTTTTAATTTTCTTTCGTTTTTCTTAGAAATGTAAAATCCCGTGTATTGTTAATGTAACTTCTATTGCAAAAATAATAATAATGACTGCTAACATATTACAAAAGATGGCAAAAATTAAAATCTTATCTATACCAACAGAGTGTTATTAAATGTTTAAAAAGTTGCAAAGGTGTTGAAGAGCTTTAAAAAAAGTATTTTTTCTTCCACTTTGAATTAGTTTAATGAAAGAATATTGTTTTATTCAAACTTTAAGCTTATTAGAGAACAATCACTTGACATCAATATTTCATCGAATTTTCGTCTAAAAATTTTGCCGATAAGAACTGATTTTCAGAAATCTCTTCAAAAAAATTTTTCTCCGAAATTAATGATCCAATTTAATCGATATTTGGCGCACTTCTTCTAAATAGAATAGTTTAGAGATAAAACGAATAATATTTTAATATCATTAAGATTTGAGTATGAAAAGTATGAAGAAATTTAAACCATGGATCGCCTTATAAAATAAGTTCGAGCTTAGAATAAAAACTTTTCATTCAGCCACTACTAAATTCTGTTTAGAAAAAGAGTGCAAGATTTTAGTATGATCGGATCGGCATTAGTTTTTAGGATTGAGTTCGAGATCGAGTTCACAAACCTCAAGAATTCTCTCTCATGTACACATTCATTTGCTTTCTTTTAAAGAAAAATTCTAATTCAACTAACTTAAAAAGAACTTAGAAAAATATTCTTCACTTAGAAAAATATTCTTCAAAATTGACTTAGAAAAATATTCTTCATATAAGTTTTATTACTAGGTATAATATTTTTTCAAGGATTTCCTGAATAATTAAACCTTTAAACTACTTTTATTTTCCAAAATGCGCGTACATTATTTATGTGTATCAAAAAAGAAAAAGACTTTAACTCAAAATTTTTTCATTTTTCAAATGCTAAAAATTTTTTCAAAATTTATTTAAATTAGATGCTCAACGACAAGCATATTACGAAACAAGTTTAACATGAGGAAGATGATTGCAGACGACTAATTTTTCGAATGAAATTTGATCGAAGGAAAATACAGGGTGTTTATAAAGTCCCGGACCCATTTTAATGTTTAATAACTCATAAAATAATAAAGATAGATTAAAATTAATGACATAAATGGTTAGATGGACTCAAAAAGTTTCATGACCCTTGTCAATGAACTTCCACATGTGCCCCCTTCGTCGCACGGAGGATCTTTTTGGTAAATTCTTCCGCAATTTCTCTGTGACTTGCACTATCGATTTCGTTTCTATGAACCACCATAAAATCTGTGCTTTCTTTTGTGGTGTATGCATTCTCCTTAATATCCGCTCGAATAAAACATCACATAGAAAAGTACTGCATAGAACAAACACATCAAAAGTAAACATAACGTTGCAATAGTTGACAAAAACAAAAGAGAGAAAAATGCAATTAATAAGCAGGCGATATTTAGACTGGAAAATGAAATTATCTGAAATTAACCACACGCGCAGACGATACTTAGAAAAGTAAAGATATTCAAACCTGAAAAGGAAAATAGATGAGTTATTCCACCAATAAATGCCGTAAGTTTGTTTATATCTTCATTATTTTATGAGTTATTAAACATCAAAATGGGTCCGGGAATTTATAAACACCCTATATTCTGAGACAGAAATTTATCCCGTGCCCTGTATTAATCTTCTAATAGCCCTGCATCTGGGGGTGAAAGTCCCTTCAAGCTTCTTCCATGCATGTGCAAGTACTAAAAAACTTATCTCACGGGTGTCAATAATCGATGTTTGGAGACAAAGGCATCATATGGCGAATGCCAAACCCATAATTTATTTTGCGGCTTCCAAATAAGACATAATTTTACATTTTATTTGAAATTATAACACAGGAAGCTCCTTCTAACTCTCAGGAATAAGTGAACATCATACTCATTCGGAAGCAAAGACACGTTTCAAAATGGACCGCAAACACAGCTAACATCTGACCTACCGGATGTAAATCTCATCAAAAAAATAAATCTCTTTATTTTTTATTTTATTTTTTTTAACAATATTCGACACGTCTCCTATGGGGTTGGTGAAGAACGAGGTTTACTACGGGAACAGATGAAATTCTCATCACGTAGAGAAGAGTTCATAAACAGTACATTGTTAACGGCTGTTTTAATTTTGTACAACGGGTTGTGTCCATGTATCGGGGTAAAAAGTGAAAGAGACCACAAGACACAGAATAAGTCGATTGCTATACGAATGTTCTTTGCACTTTTAGAAACACTGTCGAGCGTGTGCTACGTATGTACGAAAATCTTGGTTTTAGCGTTTTTATTTTTATACAGCAGTTGAACCTGGATGACACAAATTCCTAAATTCCTTACACTGTATAAAATTCTGGATCAAATTACAGTTTTAAGTACTGAGTGCATCATCTGTACATTTTCCCGTGAATTTTATAATAATATTTATTTAATTAGAGTAATTCAATGATTTTTCGGTAATTATCACTGTAAAAATTACGTTATATCAGTTTTTTGTCCCGTTAAAAAAGGGTTTCACGATGAAAAGGGATGCCGGTACTTGTTACTGTAATTTGATCAGGATTTTTTTTTATATTGTACGCATTTGCTATGATGTTAATACGAGAATAAAACCTAATTTAGTCGAATGCATTTCTCTGAGACCCTCGATTTGCCAGTATATATTTTAGATCACCAATTTCTTCTAATTTGTGAAATTTTTTTCTTAATATCTAAAATGATTTTTTGAATTCAAATTCTTGAAAACTTTTCTTAAACAATTTTATGACTGATTTTTTGGAATCCCGATAAAAAGAGATTACCATGCTTGAAAAGCCTGAATCATCCCCTCCTAAAGCAATATACATATGTCTATATGTTTGCTATTTTAGGGAATTCGGAGGAAGCAGTTATTGTGAACAGTAATGATTTGGTAAGAGGTGATTGGAAGGAATTAGAAATGTATTAACCCATTATTGTTTAGGAACAAAAAATAGCCTTTATATAAAAAATACTTCTGTGAAAAAAGTGGTAGCACATGTTTTGTTTTAACAAGGTTTTTCGAAGCTCTTTCGCCAAAAAAAAAAAAAAAAAAAAGCCATGGTTAGCAATACACTTATAGAAAAGCAAAAATTTTAAACTGTTTATCCCATCTTGCTGAAAAGAATTATCTGGTGTTTAGAGTGGGCAAATGATTCAGTTTTTTTAAAAGTAATTAAAGTTTTTAAAAATAGCCAATTTAGCGACATTTTTCCACCAGGAGGAAAATAATCAAAATCATTATTTTATTCTAAATTTTAGCAAATTTTTATGAGCCCAGATTATGTGACATTGGATTAAGTCTTTAAATATTAAAAAATTAGACCACAAATGCTTCACATTTTCTCAAAGCTCTGACTTTTCTCCACATTGACGTCTTATGCCATTTTCAGAATAAACATAGAGGACGCTGCTATAGGTAGGCTGAACTTGATCTAATATTTTTGAGGAACTTTTGCAAATTCACATCAGTTATAAAAATAGCATGTTATTCACAAAAAGCATCATTTCAAGCGACTTCAAAGCCTTCGAAAAACAATAAAAGAATAAACATATGCGATTTGTCTCATCATCATCATCGAAATTTATAGGGCGCCTGAGGCCGTTAGAGGCCCTATTCCCATCCATCTTGAAATTTTATCTTTAAGGTGGCTCTTTCTGGTATTTGGAATACAAATTTGAGTGAGAAAAAAATTTTTATATTTGGTATTTTGGATGCGTCTCTACAAAAATAGGCTGCCTTATGCAATGTGTCTATATTTCAAATCTAAATTTAAATATTATTATACTTTATATGTTGTAGTAGATAGAACTATCTAGTTTTTTCAAAATAAATCATAATATTAAAACACTTGAACTACCATTTTTAACCTTGAACTACCATTAAAAGAAAAAAAGCTGTCCTTTTAAAAGACCGTTAGATATAAATGGGTTAAGAAGCTAAGGCATCTACAGTATCAGAAAGGGAAAATGATAAAACGGAAGAACTTCAAAAAGTAAAATCAAATGCAATGATATTGACATCATTTAAAATAAATATTCTTTAAAATAAAGAAGTATTATGCAACTTTTAAAAGTTAAGTGCAATTATTATTTTGACCGAATTGTTAAGAAATATCGCTATTCGATGAGAATATTCGATTTTCTCATCCCGAAATTTTTATATCACGAACTTCCTTTGAGTTTGTATTATCGAGATTTGACTGTGTAAAGATGGGAGTTTTGAGTTTTTTTGTATCACCGCAGAGGAGCCTTTCATGGCAAATTTTCTTTTAACAACATTAGTAATTTGAAATTTAAGATACAGAAAGAAATGAGTTTATATAAATCAAGAAGTTTCGAATGCTAGATTTTTTTTCTTCAAAATATCAAAATGCAAAAAAATTATAAATGGATTACTTCTCCAAAGCATCTAATTATGCTATAATTTGTTTTCCATTTCTTATTTTGAATAAATAAAAATAAAAAACTTTTTCAGCATTTGAAAAAGCCTAGGTAACTCTTGGTTTATCTAGGCTCATTTTTTTTAAAATTTAAATTACAATTTACAATTTATATTTCTCCTGGGATATAGCGTCCTTTTAAGGGGACAGAAGACTTTAGAAAGATGGAGACTTCAATATCACCTTCATTTTGGGTGCTAAAAGCCTTATTTTGTGGATGTCAACAATGCAGGCATACATTAGTTACCTAATGCATCAAGTTTTAGAAAAAGTAGTTAAAAACTAATAAATATTAATTGAAATCCAAAAATATTGAAAATACTCAGATTATAGATAAACCTTTTTTTAATTGTTTACAAGTCAGAATGTTTTTTAACAATACTTTTAGGCTCCACTCACTAAGCCCCGTGACTGTATTTTAAAAAAATTTAATATATGTTATAAAAATTTTAATATATGTTATATTTTATAAATATCTGGCAACACCTAACCCCTCTCTCCTTTTTATCGTTACATTAGAGATCAACTTAAGTGCCCATAAGCTTATAGAATAAAAGTCCTGAGACATCTAAATAAATTTTACAACAATGTAGTCAGTATTTAAAGCAAAGAGACTGAGAAAAATTCTCGTAAAAAAGCACCTAAAATTCCAACAACTTTCGAGTAAATAAGAATTTAAAAAAAAAAAAAAATCTTCAAGTTCACTTGTAAAGAAGGCCATTACATGACATTTAAGATGACATTTTGTTGACTGCAAAACGTAGAATATTTTAAAGTATACCGTAGAATATTTTTCATCACAAATTTAACTACTAATAGTTCTCAAACTTGTTTTCAAATAAAATTTTTTTATCCTTTGGTACTCCCATTATATTTTTCTACACACTATCATTATCATCACAAGTTTCGTACTCCCATTATATTTGCGCGAGCTTTTAGACTTAGAAAGTTACCGTTTCGTGTACCGCTAAGTTTCTAAGTCTAAAAGTTCGTGTGCAACGAAATGAAATGTAATGTAAAGTTGAACACTCAAAACAGCGACGGTGGCGATGGCTCTTACCATTTTTTAATATAGATAGGAATAAACT
The DNA here is from genome assembly GCF_043381705.1 of Parasteatoda tepidariorum. Classification (NCBI taxonomy): domain Eukaryota; kingdom Metazoa; phylum Arthropoda; class Arachnida; order Araneae; family Theridiidae; genus Parasteatoda; species Parasteatoda tepidariorum. The sequence goes on along the minus strand of NC_092207.1, from coordinate 43,557,420 downwards.
ATTTTCAATTTAATCCGTCCCTACCCCCACTAGGTAATAAAATTATCAAACGTTGACCGGTTCGCGGTGATAAAAAGGTGTGGGAGCACTGCTGTAGCCAGTCGGAAAGCGTTCGAAATTTCAATATTAAAGTTCCACCCTCACAGGCATGAAAGCGACTTAACAACATAATAATAAAGCACCCATTTGTTTTACTTTGCGTTGCGAAATAAAGTTTTATTTTCTTCCTTTTTGTCTTTAATCCAAAAGAAAAGTTTCTACTTTAAGTGTCATACATATCATATTTATGCTCAAATTTTTTAATAATCTTGCCTGCAGCGATAGGCTGTACCGCTTGTCAAATCAAAAAAGCCCAGAGGCCGGTTGGAATGACGCGTGCGCTACTACCTTAGGCTTCCGCTTCTCACCGGTCACAGAGGAAGTCATCTCCGGCCCCCCTTCTTCCGGTAGCCAGGAAGGATTTAATTACGACTGCTGTTGTAGACAACACACAATACCCTGCGACAGATACAAAGTGCCATGCCAACACAGGTAGAAAAGGGCCTCTTTTTTTTAATGAAACACATAAAGAAGTCTTCTTATCCCCCCCCCCTCTATAACCAATGAAGTAAACCAGTTATCATTGAATGATGCAGGCGTTATTCCATGTTATCCTTAACTTAAATGTGCAAAGAAAAGATAGATAGCTGATGAGGGGGATCTTTTGTTTCTCATCAAGTGTAGTCAGCAAGCACTTGGAGATCTTAGACTAATATTCTGTGTTCTAATTTGTTGTTGAGTTTCATATTTTTGACATTTCAGAAGCTTCTCCTACCTGCAAATCCCACGGCTGTCAATGCGTGTTGCTTATAATGGTTTGTTTTTGGAGAGATGACATTGAAAGATGGGATGTACTTAATGGGTGGCCACTTAAGAAATGATATTTTTGCTTAGGCTTATTCATTTATATTTAGTGGAAATATCATATTCTCCACATATAGACTTAAAAAAAGACAAACAAGGTAATTACTCGTGAAAAGACTAATTTTTAGAATAGATTTTCAATTATGGCTGTTCTCAGCAGGCTCTTTCTACAAATGACTTCATAATTTTTAACGAATTTGTATACATATTCATTATTGCTATGTTTTTTTCGTTCATTTTTACCAATACTTTTTTTTATGATTATGAAAACGGCGGAAAGTGTAGATATGAAGGAAAAAAACTTACTGTTGTAAAAATAATAATAACAATAAATAAATTTTAAAAAAAACAAAAAAAAACAGGGAAAGTATTTGTGATCCAGTTTGTCATTATTTGAAAAGTCACTCTACCGCATTATTACATCATTGATATTAAAAATTTACATCTGGAGTGAAAATTTCGCTAAACAGACTTTTTTTTTAAAGAAAATATTTTTTAAATATTAATAATATTTCAAATATCATTCCCTTTAAAATCTCGATTCCGTCTAAATAATCCGCAAGTTAGCATACTTCGCTTAAAATCGAAGCTTGGCTTTGAATTTTAAAGACACAAAATGCTTTTTATTTTATTTCATTTTATTTATTTATTTAGTTTTAAAAAGTAGTTTGGCGAACGAGCTGACAAAAACAACCTTATAACAATTCATGAAAATTATATCATAACATTAAACATCGATAATTGTTCACCCTTGATTTTTCATCTCTTTTATTCCGTACTGATTAGTGTAACTAATTATGTTATTAAAGTTTATGTACAAAAATAAGTCCGTAGAGTGGTGATAAATAAAGTTCCATCTTCCAGCTACAGGCCATGTGAAAGTATAAGTTGTTGTTCCCTCGGCTCAATATGGATTTGTACTGATTTCACCTTATACTGAAAGTTATATTGGATAGCTTTAATGAAAAATCCATTTATCAAAAGTTATAGAAAATGATTCTTCCTAATGTTCTAACAGCGTATTGCATTAAGACCCAGAATATTAATGAATCACATGGTGTTTCCCTCATTTATTTATGTAAGCAAAAAATGCGTAGGATTATAAAATAACTATTTAGCTTTTAATATTTACTTTTTATCCAGACATGACTGGATTAATTTTAATACTAGCTATAATAAACAGCAATGAGAAAAGCGAAATAAATTAAAGGAAAGTGAAATGAAACTAAATGAAAGCTAAATAAAATTAATTCTACAGTAAATAAATATTTTGCGTAGTGACTAATGAAACACTCACATGGCTTCACAAGACCTCTTTTTTTTCTTTTTTGAAAATTGAAACGAACCTTATTACGAATTTATTAATCATATCGAACTTAATTGCTTGGAATAAATAAATATTATTCAAATCACTTCATGCTTTTTAACGAATTTGTATAGATATTCATTATTTCTAGGCTTTTTTTTGGTCTATATTTAACAGCTCCCCCCTTTTTTTTATGATTATGAAACGGCGCAAAGTGTATACATGAGGAGGAAAAAAAAACATATTTTTGCAGCAACAAAACAATGCATGAATAAAAATTAAAAAAATTTATAAATAAAAGAAAAAGGAAGTGTTTGCGATCTAGTTTGTTATTAAACTGAAAAGTCACTCTACTGCATTATTTCACTAGTATTCATTGATATTAAAAATTTACATCTAGAGAGAAAATTTCGCTTAACTGCCTTCAAAAAAAAATTATCTATCTATTTAAAAAATATTTCAAATATTATTCTGTTTAAAATCTCAGTCGATTTTTCCACGAGTTAGCAAGAGTGAAATTAATGTTGTTTATTTTATCTCAATCATTGTTTAAATTCGCCATAAAGTTAAACATGCATCATTGAATAAGATTTAAATTCTTTCGATTGAAAAAAAAACATCTAGTGATGAGTCAGTCGCATTGAGAGTGTGTTTATTCTGATGATATCACTTTAAATCCGCCCTAATGGTTTACATCTAAAAATCATAGAAAAAAAATTGAAGGGATTAGAAAAAAAGTCACGAAAATACTGATAAGCAAGTATTATTGATTTGTTGGATAACAATCATTTATTTGTATTGAACGAAAGACTGGTAATAGCAAAAATAAAGAATCCTATTTTTTTAGAAATACAAAAATATCTTTTTTTTTTTTCAATCATATTCACATAATTTTAAAAGTTAAATGTCGACATGTCGAAATGTCTTACCCTTTTTTGTCGACAGGGGCTACTTTTCTTTTTTCTTTTTCTTTTGGCGCTCTGTACTTATTTTTGGGATTAACTCGTATAAAGAGGAGGAGTATATACATTTGCGTCGTAGGCATGCAAGGTTATTTTTCTCACCAGTAAAAATAATAAATTTTATGTGACTGCATGTATTTTTAAATAATTTATTTTGAAGAATGTTTAAAAATCCGAAAATCTACTGGTGTGTAAATTTTTCATACAATTCACTTTGTACTTTTGCAAATGTAATAATTATCAATAAAGCGTTTCATCATTTTATTATTGACGATATACTTACTCATAGTTAAGAATCAACAAAATTCAGAAATAGTGTTTTTTAGGAAATACTTTTACCCCAATAACCTTAAAATTTTCATTCCGATTCAGATTGCGAAGTTAACTCCTGAAACAGAATAAAATCAGCTTTGTGGAGGACTATGTGAGTAATACCCGCATTTTCGTTTCATGGAACGAATCTACTTCCACCGTTTAGTTTATCCCCTATCAAGAAAATTCTTACTCATGGTTCATCTACCATATAGATTTTATAGGTACCATATACTTTCAGATTAACCCGATTAGTGGACGGAAATGGGTATCGAGTTTTAATTTTCATTCATGCCAACAGGGGACGCTCTCTTTTCTTAGCAATTGTGACCAAATTGTATTTATTATTTATTATTGTCTATAAAACAATCAAACAAAAAAAACAAAAAAACTAACTATATTTTGAACTCACCGTAATACTACTTCTAATAAAAAAGATTATATACGCACCTTCATGTAATATATATATATAATCCTCCTGATGTTTCTGACTTTTGAGATTGGCGGCAAAACTACCTCCTCCTCTGACGTGAATTATCTCAATAAGGAATAGGAAAATCTACTCCACTATTTTCTTATGCTTAAATACTAATTTAATAGTAAAAATTTGCTATTATTTAAATTTAGTTAATTTTTGTTAATAGAAAAAAAAAATTTTTTAAAAACTATTTTGGAATGTACATATTATAATGAAATAGGTTAATTCACTATCTTTTTAAATTTAAAAGTAAATTTTAAAATTTGCAAAGTTTTTTTGGTGTATGTGTGTGTGTGTGTGTGTAAAAAGGAAAGAAAGAAAAACCTTTTAAATTTATTAGATGAGTGATTCATTTCTTTGTAAAAGGCATGGAATTTAAATATTTAAAATAAATATAATATGCATAACAGCTCATCGAGGAAAACAGTGGACTTATTTATTTTTCGCTGTTAAGAAATGAGAAACTATCATCCACTATTTCTGATGCTTGCAAATTTATTTAATAGTTAAAATTTTCGATTATTTAAATTTATTTATTTTTTTTGTAAAAACTGTTTTAAAATCGGTTTAAAACAAATAAAAATTAAAAGCATGTCATAATTAAATAATCCACGAACAATGATTCTTCTTTACTTCAACTTTCTAAGAAATATATTACCCAAATACTAAAATGTAATAAACATTTCATTTCCCTCTTCAATTTCCATCAGTTATGAAATGTCAGTCATTAGAAATAGAATGTTTGCTTTGTGAAAGAATATTTTATTATTGTTGCCAACAAAGAGTTTGACTTAACTTTGACTAAACACCACGTGAAAGAAACATATATTTAGATCTTTATTATTTATTTATATATTTACATTTTAACTCTAAAAGTGGTTTTTAACTGCAGGCGAATTTTCGAATAAAAAACTTACATTCGCTATGCATGCGTCGAACAAGCTTTTATGCAGTACTTGTTTTTACGTGCTAGTTCTTTTTTCAAAAAAATTCGAATAAATCGGTATGGAATAAGTTCGCTTTGCCTAGCGATTAATTGTTGGATAAAGTTGATCCTTCATCTTCGCTTGTTTATATAATAATCACGTGTCCGTTTTAGAACGGATCATTAACTATGACATCGCCAGAGAGAAATATTCATCTGTTTTCTCTTTACAGGGATGAATGCTAAGGATAACGAATTACGATATATATATATTTCATTTCTCTTAGAAAATTTTCGAATTTTTTATATGATATTGTAATGTTTTNAACCGATTCTGTGCGTCGTATAAACGATATATTTTTACATTAAAATGAATAGGAATGATTTGGGACCACACTAAAACGTCGTATAAATGTAAACGTCGTATAAGTGATCGTCGTATAAACGATGCTCCACTGTATTTGGGCAGTCGGCAATTGTTTTATGTATTCTGTGGTAAGTACATACTAAATTTCGTAAATATATATACAGTCGTCCCCACTTAATCGCATATCGAATAATCGAATAACACGCTTATATACGAATAAAATTTAATGGAACCAAATCATTTTATATGAAACTAATGTTAAACTTTCCTGTTTAAACAGATATTTGTTGTTTTTCGTCCCCGCCTAATTACATTAAAGGTACTGAAAAGGAAAAAAAAAAGATTTTTTTTTTGAGAAATGTTTCACTAGCTAAAATGGAATTTCCGTTTTCCGAGCTATGTGCGAAAAGGAATAATTTAAATGATTCGAAGAAATAAACAATGAATCTTGGAAACAAAAAATTTCAAAAAATCTCTAACAATTGCAAAATAGCACATTAATTTGGAATTTCTCAAGCAAAAAACAGAAATTCTAAATATATTTGAAACGAATACGCAACTCATGAAAGCTTTAGTAGAAACTGAAAGAGAAAATCTAATTTTGATAATCTAATTTTTTGTCTTCAATTATAGACTTTTAAAGAAGGGATCAAACAATATTTTATTACCTATGTTTTACTTTTCTCTAACATTGATTTATTTTTATGAAACTTTAAGTGACATTGATATTTTATGATACTAACACAGACATTTTTAATTATAATTGTTTATTGAACATAAAACTGAGTTTATTTGATCAAAACGCTGTAACTATGCATTAAATACCATTAAAAAGTTAAATTTGGCAAAAATTTAGAATTTAAGATTGAATATTGCACTCCCCTTTTAATCGAATAACCCGCTTAATTGCATAGATTTGGCTGGAACCGATTGTATTTCTTTAAGCGGGGTAGACTATATATTTTATATTCTGACTTTTGAGATTGGCGGCAAAACTACCTCCTCGTCTGATGTGAATTACCTCAATAAGGATTTTTTTTCTCTTAGAAAATCTACTATTCACCTATGATCCACTATTTTCTTATGCTTAAATACTCATTTAATAATAAAAATTTTCTATTATTTAAATTTAGTTTATTTTCGTTAATGGAAAAAAGAAACAAATGTTTAAAAACTATTTTAGAACGTACATACTATAACGAAATCATCTTTAAGATTAATTCTCTATCTTTTTAAATTTAAAAGTAAATTTTAAAATTTGTAGTTTTTTTGTGTCTGTGTGTGAGTGTGTAAAAAGAAAAGAAAGAAAAACCTTTTAAATTTATTAGATGAGTAATTCATTTCTTTGTAAAAATGCATGGAATTTAAATATTTAAAATATGTATAACAGCTCATCGAAGAAAACAGTGGACTTATTTATTTTTAACTGTTAAAAAATGAGAAACCATCATCCACTATTTCTTATGCTTGCAAACTTATTTAATAGTTAAAATTTTCCATTATTTAAATTTATTTTTTTAAGTAAAAACTGCTTTAAAATCGGTTTAAAACAAATAAAAATTGAAAACATGTTATAATTAAATAATCCACGAGCAAGGATTCTTCTTTACTTCAACTTTCTAAAAAATATATTACCCAAATGCTAAAATGTAATAAACATTTCATTCCCCTCTTCAATTTCCATCAGTTATGAAATGTCAGTCATTTAGAAACAGAATGTTTGCTTTGTGAAAGAATATTTTATTGTTGTTGCCAACAAAGAGTTTGACTTAACTTTGATTAAGCACCACGTGAAAGAAACATATATTTAGATCTTTATTATTTATTTATATATTTTCATTTTAACTCTAAAAGTGGTTTTTAACTGCAGGCGAATTTTCGAATAAAAAAACTTACATTCGGTATGCATGCGTCGAACAAGCTTTTATGAAGTACTTGTTTTTACGTGGTAGTTCTTTTTTTAAAAAAAATATTCGAATAAGTCGGTATGGAATAAATTTGCTTTGCCTAGCGATTAATTGTTGGATAAAGTTGATCCTTCATCTTCGTTTGTTTATATAATAATCACGTGTCCGCATTAAAACGGATCATTAACTATGACATCGTCAGAGAGAAATATTACTCTGTTTTCTCTTTACGGGGATGAATGCTAAGAATAACGAAATACGATATATATATTTTATTTCTCTTAGAAATTTTTCGAATTTTTTATATGATATTGTAATGTTTTTATTCATATTTCTAACGCGTTTAATTAGATCAAAAGAGATGTGGAAACTTTTAAATGCACAGGGAAAAAAGTTGAGATTAAAAAATACATATTAAACTAATTGAAGGAGGCCGTTATCTTTTAGAGAAAAATTTGGGCTGGTGACCAACGAAGGCAAAAGAGTTTATTCAACTTTAAAATTTGAAGAAAAATAATAATAAATAAAAGAATTTTAAAAAAAACTTCTACTGTTTTTACTTTAAAAAAATATCTTTGTTCAGTGGTGCTTAAAAATATTCGGAATAAATTGAAACTTAGAATCAAATGATTCTTCACTTTATTTTATTGAAGCTACATTTCAATAGAATTCTTTAAATAGGATTATTATCGGAAGACAAATATTTTTTAGATACAATGATTACTTCAAATATCATTCTGATCTACACTTAAATTAACCAATTCGAAACTTTAAAATCTTAACTTTAAGACCTCGAAATGTAAACATCACGAAAAAAACACTATAACTAGTTGTTATTCTATTTTAAATATATATAAAAATGTTGCTAATGTTTGCATAGGTCACTCGATTGCTTTATCAACTGATGATAATATTTTTATAAAATAATATGTCAGCATTTAAAAAAAAAAAGGACTGTTCAATGCAGCGTTGGATAAATTTATTCACCCAAAGGATAAATTTATTTCTCTGAAAATGAAAAAAATAGCTATGAGATTTTAAAAAACGCTTGGTTATTAAAGCATTGGCTTAGTGCTAAATAACATTCTGAAAAAATGTTTTACATAAAATATGTTATGGTTAACCGTATATGTATCTGGTTAAAAAAATTTCTACCAAGTCATTAAAAATAGGATTTTTAATTTGAAAATATGTTTCTTAAAGTCTTTTAAGTGCTATTATTCCGAACAGGCACTATTATTCTCCAATATACGTACGCCTAAATTCTGAAGCTACTGATGTTCTTAAATTTTAAAATTTTACTCAGTTCATAATTTCTTATACTGAGCTGTGGTAACTCTATGATTAAAGAATCGGACTCAAGTTCGGAGAAGAAGGGGTCTGAATATATGCGATATACGTAATCGTAAAATTTGTGGAATCGAAAGTTTGTAAATCTGGAAAAAATTTCCTTCCCCTTCAGACCTATGTCTAAATTGAGGAAGTGGCCGCACGAATGAGTGATGCTGCCATCTATTCCTGGGGTTCTCAGCCAAGACGTACTTTCACCTTTGCTGTGATCAAACGAAAGGCGTATTTTCCTGAATTCGCCATTCCAATGACTGGTGAGCTCGGCTTGTCCAAGTGCCAGTAGAGACAGCATTCCAACGTTAAATTTTTTTTAAAGATTAGTTTAATATAAAGTTAAAATGATATGCAAATAAACTCTATGTTTTGTCTGTAAAAGTTCCAAGATACTTCATGAAGCTTAAAAAATCTTCTTGCTATAAGATTTTTATAAATATGGAGGAAAGTTGCCTAACTCGTACTTCCCACGAATCATAGCACTTTTCGTTTCTGAAGATGTAGTGAGTTGAGAACGCTCTAGCGGATAAATGATAGTAAGCTTTTTGATGCAAAATTTTATGCTGGAGTACGTGCCTTAAATATTAATTCAAGTTGGTCGGTTTTAGAAATTTTCAGTGTAATTTTTAAACACCCTGTGTAGCAGAATTTAATTTGTCAATACATTAAATACTTCATACAATTCATAAACAATTTATTATGTTATGTTCCATTTGTTTATTTGGTAGCTAACAATTGTTTGAAGATTGCTATAAAGCTTTGTTTAAAACATGACGGCTAATTTACAATTCAGCTGTTTTTAATGACTTGCTCACNATATAGTATTTATCAGTTAAAATAAAACTTTTTGTTTAAGTCATTGTTAACAATTCAAATTTCTCCGAAGCAATTCTAAACCTTAATTTTGCTCACTACGTGCTCTTGCGCGCCGAAGCCTATCAATTAAAATGTATTAGCGTTTTATATAACATGGATTAGCCATATGATGCTCACTACGTGCTCTTGCGCGCCGAATCCAATCAATTAAAAATGAAAACTGTTGCCAGCGCGAGAAAAGAAATATCATCGGTTTTATTGATACATACATACATACATACGTACGTATTAGCGTTTTATATAATATAGATGTTTTGTCTGTAAAATTTTCTTAGGTTCAAAATATTCCATTAAGCCTAAAGAATATAGAAGAATCTTTTTTTTAATTTTCTTTATAAAAAAACTTGCTATAAAATTTTTATAAATATGAAGGAAAGTTGCCTGACTCGTACCTCTCCCGAATCATAGCACTTTTCATTTCTGAAGAGGTAGTGAGTTGAGAATGCTCTAACGGATAAATGATTGTAAGCTTTTTAATGCAAAATTTTATGCAGGAGTACGTGCCATAAATTTTAATTTAAGTTGATCGGTTTTAGAAATTTTCAGTGTAATTTTTAAACACCCTGTGTAGCAGAATTGAAGTTGTCAACACATTAAATACTTCATAGAATTCATAAACAATTTATCATGTTATGTTCTACTTGTTTATTTGGTAGCTAACTATTGTTTGAAGATTGCTATAAAGTTTTGTTTAAAACATGACGGCTAATTTACAATTCAGCTGTTTTTAATGACTTGCTTTCTTTTTTGAAGATTTTTCCTCCTGGCTGATTTGCCAGGAGGAAAAATTCCTTTAAGATAATGCCAGGCAAGAAAGCAAGCAGAAAATTAGAAACATTCGAAATATCCTTCTTAACTATATTAAGTGCTCTTAACTTAACATGGTTTGGACTAAACAAATGCATCTTAAAAATTTGAGGTATTTTATTTCCTCAAATCTACAAGTATTTTTGAAAAATTTGACGCTTACTTTGTAATCTGAAGCAAGTTTCACCTGAATTCCTCATTTCCACAAACTACACAAAATTCTAAATGTGTCCTCCATTATGTTATCGATAAATATGCTCATACCGTGAGTAAACAAATCCTACCTAAAAATTTTTATTATTTATTTCTTGACGCATGTGGGTTTTTTTGAAAAATTTGACGCTTACTTTGCAATCTGAAACAAGTTTCAAATAAAAATCTCAATGGAAAAAGTTACCAAAGCATCGCAAAGTATTTTTATATGTATGCACTTAATGCAGCATTGCTTGGACAAAAATTGCTTTTTAAAAATTTTGACTCCACATTCTTGAAATGTTATTTTTTAGAGAATTGACGCTCATTTTTTAATCATAATCAAGTTTCAAATGAGTTTCTCATTGCAAAAAATTATTTAAAAAAAATTTGTAAATTGTCCTTCGTTTCGTCAATTATACATATGCTCTTAACCAACATTGTTTGGAGTAAACAAATCCTTCTTAAAACTTTTGATTAATAATTTCTTGTCATAAATGTGTAGTTTTGTAAAAATTGACTCTCACATTATAATCTGAAAATTTATTACAAAATTACAAAAATTTATTTTTTAGTTTTGTGACCCACTGCTCAAAAATTGCAGTGCATCCCTGTTTTAATCAAATACATACAAAATTCTAATTCTAGTATACGTACAAAAAATAAAAATGCATGGTTTGAAGTTAATATTTTCTTAGCAATAATATTGATATTATCCGAAGCTTCAAGGAAAATTTTCATCGAGTATTTGTCGGAATTGAAATCGAGCTTTCAGAAAAATCCAGAGTTGGATTTGAAAAATTCAATAATGAACCCACAGCCTCGGTTTAAACGCTAGTTATTGTCATAAATAATTGGAGATTCAAGTGCAAGAAAAACTATATATTTCGATGCCAATTCGCAGTACGCAGTAAAAAATTTCGGATCAAATTACAACAGAAAAGTACTGGTACCGTGATCCATTTTTCTCGCAAATTTTTTTACTGTAGTTTCTAAAGGCAGTGATTCAGGAATGTCACAACATAACTGTAAAAATTACGGTCTATCAGACTATTTGTTCCGTAAAATTGCACGGTAAAAACTTTTGGTCATGTACTTTTTAACGTAATTTGATAAGACATTTTTGCAGTGTATTTGTGTAATCAAAAACCTTCAATCTAACAAATGTCGCATAAATCTAAAGTTATTGTATCTACATGCAAATTACTTCGTAAACACATTCTCTCTTTTGTTAACAGATATGGAACTAAAGCCTTCAAAATTATAGCTACCTTCAAGTCATATTTGTTAATGATAAACATTCATATTTTAGCCGATAAACCTATTGTGAAATTTTTATATTATTTTAGCATTTTCTCCCTATTTCTCGATTAAAAAATGAAATTAAAAAAAACTTTGGGAAGTATTGCGCTCAAATGATCTTTCTGTTTTTTTTTTTTTTTCAATTTTGTTTTAAAATTGAAAGAATTTCAGCTTTGATTACCAATACAGTTTCCTCATTGTCTTGTATAGTCTTTTTTCTCACTTTAAAAAACACTTTTTTTTCATTTTATGCAATTTAGCATAATGTGAGAATTTTCCACGTCAGATTCTATTGAACATAGCGAAATAGTTTGTAAATTACACAGATTTTAAAGTTAATTTTTATTCATTTATCCAACACGAAGCATTTAGGCAAAGCTCTCCTAAAGATTCGGTGACAACGGCCCCAATAGCAATAAAAACCGTTTTCTTACGATTCACGTTTATAAAAACCTTTGAAATAACAAGACCAAACCTCACAATTTATTGAAGTCGCACTTCCGCACAAAATTCGAAATACTGATTATTGCAAATCATGCTTCCCACGAGAGAAAATCCCTTGCTGTTTGAAAACAAGAGACTGTTTGTGAAGTTATGGCGGAAGAAAAGAAGAAAAAAAGAGATCCCTGTCCAGCAGTGATGATGCTAAAAGATGGAAAGTAATTAAAGAATCCAAACGATAATGTGTGCGTTGAAAAGCGTGACGTAATCGATGTTTTCGTTGTCCCCCAGTGAAAGCAAAAAATTATGAATGAGGTACGTACTTTCAGGTAAGGCGGGAGTCCATTGTTCTTTTGGCCAATTTGGTAACGGAAGCTGGGTTTGGTAGCCTCAGGCAATTCACTCTACTATTCATTATGGACATCTTTTTCTAGCTGCTAGTTGAAAGAAAAAAAAAAATGATTCCTAATATCAGAAAAAACTGCACATTTGACAATATAAAGAAGAAGAAAAAATTATTTTTTAAACGGATTCTTCATTATTATTCTTATTATTATTGAAATCAAAATATGTTTGGGATAAAATCTATTACAATATTCTTAACCTTAAATTAGTTCAAATTTTTCACAATATTTTTTCTGTCAAAGTTAAGAGAAACAGAAAAGCTGCGATGAAATCAAATAAATGAAATAAAAAAATGAACAGATTATTTCATTCCAGCTTTCATATCATAACATAAAAGGTTTTAAATTATACTTTAATGTCTTCCTAAATCGTAACTATGTAGTTTAACAAGCTTATATTAAATTATTACTAATTATTATTCTTACTAACTATTATTAATTNCCCTATTATCACCTACAGTTTATCATTCACGGTGGAATCTTTTGCTTACTTATTTTTTTCCCGTTTTTCCCCCCTTTTCCTTTGGGCAACGTGAGAAGTTCATCCATCAAGTTCCCCATAGCAACAGAAGCTTTCGATAAAAAAGGGGGGAAAATAAATAACTGAGCATGAGTTTTCCTAAGACATTTCAAAAGAATCCACGCATCTTACGCATAGAAAACAGCATATCTAAGCTCTCGTATAGTATAAAAGAAAACTAACAAAACTTAGTTTAATCCTTGAAACGGTCCAAATTTGGCAAAGAAATCATATCAGTGTGGCATGCAGAGCTCAGCAAATTGAAGTTTTTTTTCCCTAATGTAACTTCTTTTTATGTCTAAAAGATTTTTTTGGAATATATATATATATATATATATATATATATACAGATATATAAAAAAGATTATACATGCAATTTTATTTAGTAAATATTTAGGCAATCGACAATTGTTTTATGTATTCTGCGGCATGTATAAGGTTATGTATTCTTAATCAATGCTTGGGCAATTGACAATTTTTTTAATATATTTATGTATTTCTGTGGTATGTATATGGTTATAAGGTTATGTATTCTTACTTACTGAAATTGAGTTGTATTCTACTGTCGATTTTATTTTCTGAAATTTCAATAATTTTTCCCTCGGTTGTTTTTAATCACAGAAGAACTTTTTTTTTTTTAATTTAAAATATATATATATAATTATTGCATGCAATAATTTGTGCGAGTTGTGATTTGTAAATTCTATGAATACAAATCATACATTTTAATTCGTCACTCAAGTGATTACGAATAAAAATATAGACGTTTGGCAAATCATGAAAGTACGATTAATGATGATGCATTGAAAGGAAAAAAATCAGATTCTTATTAATTTTGTGATTAAATCACATCATTCATTTACGATTGATTGGAAAAGCAAACACTGTCACTAATTAATTTTATAATATTTTTTAAGTCTTACCTTTTTGTTGACAGTTTTCAAGCGCGCTTTACCGAATAGTACTGAACTATCTTATTTCAAAAAGTAGATGTTTATTTTTAATAATTTTTTATATTTTTTTTTCTTTTTTTGTGTGTGTTTCTTTGTTTGAAGATGTGAATAGCAATGACACCAATTATTTGACAGTTATCTTTTCAGGAGGCGCCTGGTTGAAAATGGAGTCCAACTTTCAATTATTTTACATTTAGTAGTTTGCTCAATATTTTGACAATTTTAGTACGAAAGTTAATTAAAAAAAAGCTTTCTTTTTGTTATACATATAAAGCATGCCGCAACGCGTAATGATATCAGTCTGATCGTTGGGTAGGCCCAAGTTTCCATCTCTACTGTAGACTGTTTCTAATTTTCTTTTCAATTCCAAGAAAGATGTTTTTTTTTTTTTTATTAATTGATTTAAATGATATAAATTAAAAACTTTGTTAAAAGCTTTATTTTATCTTTTGATTAGAAATATATAAATTATTCAGAAAAATTCATTTAATAATTAAGGTGTTTCTTTACATGTTTTTCAACGGGAAAATGTTTGTATTTAATCTAAATAAGTAATTTAATAAAAAGTAATTTAATTAATAAATATAAGTAATTTAATAAAAAGTAAAAGAAAAAAAAACATTAATAAATATTTAAAATCTTTTAATTTCATTAAATTAAAAGAATTTTATTTCAATTATAATTAATTGCCGTGAAAATTTATCTTAAACTAAAATTAAAAACATTTTTTTTTTTTATTTCTGCAGAGATTTAACATTGAAAACAATTTAAGTAATTAATAATAAATATTTCTCAAAAAAATCACTTTTTCCATCATCATTAAGATGAAATTGTTTTAAAATAAGGCAAAAATCATGAAGATAGAATTAAGATTGCATCAATTTCTCTTAAAAGATAATTTCGAAAATATGAATAAAAAATAAAACAAGACTTACAGAGAAGAGCAAAAACAGTAATAATAATAATAATATATAGTAAATAAAAAAAATAATAAAAAAATTTAGTTAAAAGAAAATTAGAAACATAGTCTCTCTCTCTCTTTAGTAGAGATTGATTCTACCAATTACAAGGCGGATATCTTAACNTCACACTTCCCTAGTTTCCCTTGTGAGATTTATCATTGAAAACATTTTAATTTTTTAATAATAAATATTTCTCAAAAAAATCATTTTTTCCATCATCATTAAGATGAAATTGTTATAAAATAAGGCAAAAATCATAAAGATGGAATTGAAGATAAAGATTGCATCAATTTCTCTTAAAAGATAATTTCGAAAATATAAATAAAAAATAGACCAAACTTACAGAGAAAAGCAGAAAAAGTAATAATAATAATAATAAATAAATAAATAAAATAATAAAAAAATTTAGTTAAAAGAAAATTAGAAACATAGTCTCTCTCTCTCTCTCTCTCTCTAGTAGAGATTGATTCTACCAATTACAAGACGGATATCTTAACCATTGTGCCACACTGTCACATTTGAAGGGTAGTTTTTTTTTTAATTATAATTTAATATTAAATGAACTAATACTTCGTGTGTCATATCTTACGCCATATGGACCACAGTTTTACAAAATCTTTTCTTGCTTATCATCTTTTATTTTCAACAAGGGTCTTTCATTTAAGCTTGGCTTCGCTTCTATGTAATTTTTATAATTTGAATATTCAATATAAATTTTATATACTTCTGATGCTATTCGCATACATTAGTGTTTCTTAAACTCTGGGTCTCGGTCCCAATTGGGGTCGTGGGGCATGGAGCAGGTGACACCAAGAATTTTAACAATTTCGATATTTTTTTAACATATTATAATAACTTATTCGTCACCACCCATTTTTACACAATGTGTCTGAAAATAGAAATATCACAATACAGAAAAAGAAAAAACGAAAACGTTTCAGCACATTTTTATTATTCCATTATATTTTTAAATTTGTCATTTTAATCTAAATTTTCACATAGTTCTATGTTCAAAAACTTAAACCCTAAGACTTCAATAGTACATTACAGTACATGCACTGAGAAAAAAATTATGGTCAAAACTATCAAAATATGGTAAAACTTACCGTGTTTTTGGCTGTTTGGGAACACCAAAAAGCTCGGTAGTATTTACCTAGGCCTTTTGGTAAAATTAAGATCAATAACATTGGATAAAATTTGGTAAATGTAGTTAAATTTCGCAATTTTATCATGAAACCTTAGAGCATGGCATAAAAACCATTTATTTGGTTAAATTTTCTTTTCCGTTTTTGTATTTTTTACTAAATGTGTGGTAATAAGAACTACTCGTATAATTTCGAAAACCCGAATTTCCGTAAAGCCGTTATGACATGAACGGAAAAATTACGAAATGAATGGTTTAAAT
Organism: Parasteatoda tepidariorum; assembly: GCF_043381705.1. NCBI lineage: Eukaryota > Metazoa > Arthropoda > Arachnida > Araneae > Theridiidae > Parasteatoda > Parasteatoda tepidariorum. The sequence continues at coordinate 43,541,054 of NC_092207.1, read as the reverse complement.
ACTGTGTATTTTGATTTTATTAACCAGTTCGTAATATTATGGGGTAATATTTTCTAAATATTATGGGGTCTCCACACGAAAAAGTTTTTAAAAAAACCTGGCATACACAATCAAAAAAAAAAAAATTTTTTTTTATTAACTTGAAAAATGGCAACTAAAAAAAATCAAGTTGTCGGACTGGGATGTCGAAAACTTATTCTAAATTTATAGTTGTTAAATATTGGTACCAATTAGCTAAAACATAAAGGTAGCGTAAGCAGCAGCTCATTACATAACTCTCCTCATACTATAAAAAGAGCACTTAAAATAATGATCTTTCCTGCCCTGTAATTTAGCATGAGGTGTTTATGCACTCTCTTAATAAGCAAATGATTGAATGGTCTTCCGTTCTCCGGGCGATGCATCTTTCACTGTCGGCCTTCGGAACAAAAGACGCTGACAATACTAAAACGAAACGGTTTTTGACCTGTTTTCGGAACCTTAAAAAGCGCCTTTCATCTTTTTCTCAAAGGAATAAAGGAAACTTCAAGAATCTTTGTTTCCCGCAAAATAACATGATTCCACGGAAAACCATTATTTTTAAATATAAAACTGCATCCTACGTTTCGATAATTAGTGGTTTCTTGGAGTACCGATTGTTGTGCTTGATGTGTTAACAAAGAATAGTTGAGCAGCGTTAATATTTTCTCGACATCTGAGCAATTAAAGCATTTTTTAGAAAGGGGGATAAAAATAAAATTTCTACAGTTAGATACAGTTTTAAGGCAATTTTATTGAAAATTTATGGTTGAAGTTGAAACTAAGAAGCACAGATTTAAGAAAGCTGGTGCCCTTCTGGTACAAAGAAAGACAGGTAGGCTGCAAATTAGTTGAAATACTTGTTATCGATAAATTAAAAGAAGAAAAAAATGAAATACTATCATTTTTGCAAAGAATAGAATTTTACTTACAAAAGAAGTTATCAATTATTAGGGTTTTAAAAAAAGGTTTTCATCATTTACGCTTTTGTGAAAATGTGATAAAGTGTTAATAAAGTAATCATTTTCGACCTTTCTTTTTGTTTTTTGGTCTTATCTTGTCAAAGTTAGCTAAAAGTTTTACTCCTACAAATTCTCATTATTTGCATTGCATAGTGCTTTGTATAAAGCAAAAGAGTTTCACTGAGAAAAGTTCCGGAAAAAAACCCCTTTGTAATAGCAATTGGTTTAAAAAAAATTGTATTCTTCTTACAAACTATATACTTTACTTTAAAGCAAAATCAGCAATATAATTACCTTTTTTAATGGACAAGCGATGTTTGTTTGGCAATATATTGATTAAAAGGTTCCATGGAAAACGATTCCGAGGAAAAATAAAACCTCTTTAAAAGTTGTTTGATTAACAGCCTTAAATATTTTTCGCTTTTAACTATATAACTTTTCTTTAAAAAATAAGTAATATATTTGCCGTATTTTTTTAAACAAATGTTTTTTTAAACAAATGTTAAACCAGTTAGAACGTAATTTGTGAAAAAATGATTTCGAATACTGACCTTTCATGAAATATAATTTCATCAAAAATTTCACATTCTTTCATTCTTCATATTAAAAATCTTTTCTCTCCTGTAATTTATTTTTAAAAGACGGTGAATTAACTTAATTCAACCTAAAAGCTATTTTCATCTTTCCATGATAAAAGTGATGTTAGTTTTTAAGTTTAGCATAACTTAAAAGCTGTTTCAAATTTTTACCAAAGAAATGACTTGCTATACACAATTTTCATATAAAGCATAAGTTTATAATTGAAAACTGGTATACAATTTCAAAAGAGTAATTTTTTTTCTCACTTTACAGTGTTATTTTTGTTAATGAAATATAGTGAATTAATTTCTGCTATAGCATTAAATTAATTTTTCTGATAGCATCCCTTTTTTTCTTCTTCTTTTGTTTAAAAAAATCATTGTAGAAGCGAAAAAATTTAAATAAGTGCAAGGAGAAAAATAATATTTTAAAAGTACCGTATGGTAATAACATTTTCAATAATTAATAATTATATTAATTTTGGCAATAGAATCATAATATGCTGTATTAAAATCATTCTTTTTGTAATTTTTCCGTTCGTATGATTTACCGAAAATTCTGCTTTTCGAAATCGTAACTGTTGACTACCACATATTTAGTAAAAATTGAATAGTAATAATACAAAATACAGAAACTGAGACGGAAATTTAACCGACTAAATTGTATTTATGCCATGTTCTAATGTATGATTTTACCAAATTTACTATCAAAAAGCACTGTAATAAAAAAGCATGGTATTTTATTGTCAATTTTGCCAAAAACACCTAATAAGGCCCTGTGGTAAAAATTAGCTCCCATAGAGCTAGAATCACAGTAAATTTTACCTTAATCTAGTGGGGTTTTTTTATCTTAATTTTATTTCCGAGCAATATTTGTACTCTTCTTAAATGTCAGGTTCAAAATATTATTTACTATTTGTATTCGCAACAGTTTTTTTTTATTGATATTAACTGGACTGTAAATGTAAATGCCGGAAATAAATGATGAAGTCATGACGCAGTCTTCTGTAGTTCAAGATAGACATGGAGCTTGAGTTTACCATGATATTTTCATGCTCCATTGCCTTTCCTGAAGATAGATGGCAGATTTGTGCTATTTCAAACATTCATTTATTTATTTATTTTTAAGCAGAAACGACAATAGATAATTCTATGACCCTCAGTTATTGCTTTTAACGAAATATGTCTTTATTTTTTTTAGTAATTTTTGTTATTATTTTTGAATTCGTCAGAAAATAAAAAAGTCGCGTGATTAAAATTTAATTTTTCAAGAAATTATTGGACCAACTTTGTTGAAATATTGTATTTTGCTATCTAAAATAGCATTCCTTAAAATGATGCAAAAAATTTGTATATTTTACCATTCAAACATTTTTAGCTATCATTAAATAAAATAATAACAAAAAAGTTATATTTTTTTATAGAATTATCTTATGATGTACGAATTTTATAATTGTGAGCAAATTTTTCTTTGATCCGCTTAAAAAACACTCGAGGTATGTCAAAATACCCAAAAAGTAAAATTAACATTAAAGTGTTCAAACGTTCAGCCACCCTCTTGACCAACCTATTGGAATGATATTTTTCAGATTGTGGTTTCCCTCTACATTTTAAGGCACAAAAACCGAATCCATTGAATCCCTTTGATCGAAAGGAAAAATATGTTTTTAATGAGAAAGTATGTTTTTGAGTCTTACAAAACACCAGCACTAATTAATTAGTGTGCTTAATGGTTAGAAGGCTTAACCTTAAGATTGAATCTTCATACGTGAAAATCTCACCAATTAGATCGAAGGTAGTTCAAGGTGTTTCCCACTCTTTTTTTTAGCAGGGTGTAAAAAAAGTACTCTTTGAGTTAAAGTTGGAAGCAAAGGTAGTTGTAATAGTAGTACTTTATTTACGTAGCATTAGAGCTGCATTAAGGGCAATAGGCGATGGTCTGGAAAACATCCCCGAGGATGATCTGAAGACATGACATCACAGTTTCTCTCCCACGGGTCTCGACCCCTTGCTTTGGAGGCCCAACCACCTGTACTCAAAATCGAGCACTTCAAGATAGAGCTGTTTAGCGAGGACCGATACTGTACACCCTCGGTCCCTTCGCAGACTAATTAAATTTTTCACCCTTCCTCACACTAAAGTGACTCTTCCAGTGACTCTTGAATTCGGCAATGAATCAGAAACCATATTTTAAGGATCACTGTGGGACTTTGAAGCATAAATAAAGATTGCATGGAACACAGAATGAATAAGAGACAATGCACTCGTTATATACATATCTATTTCCGACCATAAGTCAAACTAGTGCCAATCTGTAATAAGTCAATCTGTGCCAGTATGAATTTCACTTTACTTTAATAAGGTTCTAAGTCGATAATGCCTAAAATTTCTATTCTGCATCAGAAAAAAAAATTCTCAAGAACAAGTTTTTCCTATTTGTTTTTATTCAAATTTTCACCATATTATTGCATATTATAAGTAAAAAATTTTCTCTATGGCAGGGATGGCGAACCAGTGGCACGCGTGCCACTTATGGCACGCGACAGAATATTTTGGGCACGCCACCGATCACAAAGTTTACTATGAAGCATATTAACAATTCAATTAAAATTCACAAAAAAAAGAACAATTAAAGCCATAAAAGCAATTAATAACCACAAAAAAAACAAGCGAACAATGAATAACTAGCAAAAAAATATAACAGTTCTGCTTAAACTAACATCTTATAACCCTAATCTAAGTTATTTGTCATCTAATCTGCAACAACAGAAGTCACACTGATGTTACTTTAAGTTGAATTACGCGTATAACTGAGACATTGCAAAAGTTGAGAATTGCATTTTTTCGTAGTAAATAAAGAGTTTTGAGTTGATA
>NC_092207.1:43429707-43535594 GCF_043381705.1 Parasteatoda tepidariorum | reverse complement strand
CTGCACAAAGTAGCCCCACTTGGGGGCTACTTTGTGCAAGGTATGTTTTGACTTATTATTTGTAAATATTACATACAAATAATGCCAATATTCATCAAATACACTCGTCTGAGTCCAGTTATGAATATAATATCGATAAATTTTACTAAAGTTTGAATTAACATAGTTTTTTTACATGTCAAAGTTCAAAAACTGCGGAATCCTGCACAAAGTAACCCAACATGACGGCATCTAAAAACTAATGATAAAAACTTTTTCTATAATCTCGATAACGTAAGTACATACAATGCGTACTCTTTTTATGACATCCAATCAGTAGTTTAAGACTTCGCACGGCAACGTCTTCCAAGCTGCATACCACTCAACCTTGGCCGTAGCAGCCATTATTAAAGGCGCTACATTTTATGGGCTATAGAACAATTTCGATTCCAGTTAAGCAACTTAAACATATCTTGTGCTGTCAACGTTCCAACGTTCACAACGCTTCAATCATGAAATCCCCTCGGCTAAATCAACCACAATCGAACTCATAACCTGCAGCTTTTCACTGGTGTTATGAATACCTTAATCAAATTTCACCACAGGAGCGACTCGCCAATTAAGCTTTGTAACAGTAAGTTTTGGTGAAACAACAAATCCTTTACAGTAACCATATCGACAAAAGAAAGGAAAGCAAAAACACAATGGAGACAAACACTTGTACCTATGCAGGTTTCGAACAAGTGTCCACCCTATTGAACAAGCAAATTGGCTGATTTCAAAGTTGAACAATAGTAGCAGTAAGCTTTGGCCACACAACTAGCCTGTCTCTATTTTTAGTAAGACCAAGAATGTCGTGCAATTCTCTCACTAAACTTCCACACAACACAAACAAAAGGTTGTTGTAGTTTAAAAAGGTAGTTGTAGTCATTTGCGTCGCACTGGAGCTGCACAATGGGCTGTTGGTGATGGTCTGGGAAACATCCCTGAGGATGATCCGAAGACATGCCATCCCAATTTTGATCCTCTGCAGGGTGGATGGCATCCCCGCTGGTCCCTACGCAGACTAATCCTAGTGGTCACCCACACACTGGCCGCAGCCAGTGATTCTTGACTTCAGTGTTCTACTGGGAATCGTGTCTTTACAATCAGTCCACTGCGGGACCAAATAAAAGGAATTTCTAACAAGACATGGACTTTGCTAAATATGCTAGCTCAGATCTAAAGTCGGTTTCAATGATCGAATACACGACCCCTGCTTTCCCCCCGTGCTGTAGACGACTCTCCACCAGGATAGTACAAAGTTGAGGATTTAGAATCAGCAGCTAAAAGGAACTGTTCCAATTTTGAAATTTAATATTAATGATGCGTGCGTAACAACATTGAGGATTTATTAATAAGGTTGGCTTCACGGTGGACCGTCCGTCAGACAAAGTTCCCTGAATATCACCGAAGTCGAAAAACCGGGTGGTTGACCACTTTGATCCGTCTGAAAAGGGAATGAGAGCGTACGGTACTGGACTTCGTTAAGCTGTTCGACTGTTTAGAAGTCAACTTCTAGCGCTGGTAGTTGGGCTACCAAAGCGAGCATCAAATTGATGCAGATTTGATGCAAAGCATGAAATTTGGGATAACATGCCTTCGAATTATCCTCAGGAATATTTCTCAGGCAGTCGCTATACACAATGCAGCTCTAGTACCACGTGAATAAAGTACTACTTCTACTAATTAATAAAATTAAAATTATTTTTGAATGAGATCCTCATTATGCAGTGAAACAAAGGAAAACTTGAAGTGAGACATTTTCTTCTCCTACAATCTCCACTCGTCAGATGACTGATGATTCTTTTATGGCAAGTAAGTATCTATCATGATGACATGGAGCTCTCGACGCTGCTAATTACGTTATCCATTGTCGAGAGAGTCGCTCCCATCCTACTGTTTTTCCTCGTCATCTGGCTCACGTGAGGTGAGGGTCGAGGGTCATGACCGCGATGCAGGTAAAAGAATGGGGAGAAAGTTGCGGCCATCGCGATATTTGAGATCCATAGTTTTTATTTTATTTTCCTCCAGTCTTTGCAAATGTGGGACGTGCGCCCGTTTCCATTCATCCAGCTCATTGTTTTTTTGGAAATTCGAATATGTAATTGCCAAAACACTGGCTGAATTCCCACAGTTGATTTTGCGTTCGTAATCTGTTATGAAATATGAAGCACATAGAGTTTCGGTGTGGAGTATGTCACACGAGATTATTTTGGAGTTATCACTAATTGTATTGTATAACATAGTAAATTGTATGGAAGAATTGTAAATAGTGCATTCTTTTTAGATATTTTTTTTTTATATTTAAGATAAACAAATTTTCATGCTATATATATGAATGATATTTAATTAATTTGAAAACGAACTATTACGGACTTGTTCTTAATGAAACAATGAACTATTTCAAAATTATTTTTTAGAAATTTGAGCAATAGTATTTTTTTGAATATAAGTCATTGAAAAAAGAGCCTGTTATTTCTAAATTATAAGCATTTATTTTCCCGCAGAACAAATGTTTTTGTTAAGTCCAAAAAAATTTTTAAGGCATCGCTTAATTTTGAGAGGAACTAGGCCCGTTGAAGAAAACGCAGTAGTGGAAACCCTGAAATTCATAATTGCAATCAATTTTCAATTACTTACTATATGTTTAATATTCTTAAACACCGAAAAAAAATTTAAAAAATCCAAAATTAATTTTCTTCTTATTTTTATTCTGAGAGTTATTCTGATATCCGAATTTCTAATTTTATTTATTTTATGGTACTTCTAATGTGTGTACTAAATTTAAGATTATAAATATTTAAAACTACCTAACTTTTATTACACTTTTGAAGTCGCTCGAACAATATATTAGAAGTAATGTATCAATAAACTATTTATCAGACTTTTCACCCATGGTTTTTCCGAATTAATAAAAAACAATAAATAAAAAAAAACATTAAAAAAAATATCTCTGAGCATTTTAGTTGAGAAGCATAGAAAACGAAGCATTGGGATAATTGCTTTTAAAGTAAAATAAACGCTTTAACACTGTGTACAAAAGTGTTAAAACAATTTTCAGTTTAATTATCGAAAACTTTAGCATACAATACGTATGAATACGCTCTAAATTATTGATATAAACAGTTTTTTTATTAGATTTAGACTTAAACTGAAGGTTTCAACTTAATAATTATTTAATAAAAGCAATTTTTTCGTCAAATCAGTTAATAATGATCAAAATAAATTTTTACCAACAAATCCCCCTCGTCTTTTGTAAATGATGCGCTTTCCGTTTCATGCTTTAGGTGTGACAAAAATAGAACGATTTTGTCCTTGTAAGTTCACTCCAAAACCGTATTACTTAATTATTTTTGGGACTCGCCCTTGCAAAATAGAGTTGGTTAAAAAATTTCGTCGCAATATTTTTTATAATAAATAACGGTTGCTAATAATAAAAATAATTACAGATTGAAAATATAAAATAACAGAATTCCTTAGTTTAACTATTATTTTAGGAAAGAGCATAGTTGCGAAAAACGATGACAAATACAACGGAAAATATTTTTAAAAAAATGATTTTTTTTAAAAATAAATTATACTTTTTTTTACCCTATCCGTTACTTTACATGATACGTAACAATTACTTCCGATTTTTTTTAATCTAACATATCAAAAAACTATTGTTATTTTTTTTTCTTCTGGAATTTCTTAAACTTTATTTATCATTTTAGGTTTATCAGCAGTTTAAATTTCAAATAACATGGGCAATAGCAACGATTAATTTTGAATTAAAAAAAAACCAACTTCTTAAAACAAGTTTTACTCGGATTTATTTTATTTTGTATTTTAGAGGAAAAGCTGTAGCGTACTTTGCGAAACCCTTTATATTCATTACAACAATATCCTTAGTTTGTGGGTTAGGGTGGCCATAATTTTTCTGACCCAACAACAATATTTATTGTCTTATTTTCACGTACCACTTTTTTCAATGTCCCGTGTCACTGTCTAACTTTAATCACCGATTGACCAATTTAGTGACAATTTTCCTCTTGTACAGAATCATTGTCTTGCAAACAACTCAAAACTTTACCTTTCGAGTTTTATTGGTTGTATTGTGTGTGATGATTTATTGCTGATTTAATAAAAAATTAAATTAATAGTTTTGGGTGATAACATTTTGTGATGTTTGGGGATTTTGAATTTACATACAAAGTGTATGTAATTTTTATATTATTATAATGATAAAAACTAAATAGAATCCACAAAATACTCATTAATTTAAGTATTATTGATAAAAACATATTGTTGTTTGCTGATTTGTAATAGTTTGAATTGTTTTAAGTATATAATAGTTTGAATTTTAGTTGCTTTTCATCGAAAACTATTTTTTGTGTAAGGTTTAGTTGTTTATTTCTTATTAAAGAACAAAACAAGCTGAAAGTTAGACTTCATAAGTATTTTTTTGTATTTATATAATAATATTGATAAAAACAATAATATAGCCCAAATCTTTTTCTTTTACTCCTTTTTTAAAAAAGGCAATCAAGAGTTAATTGAAAGTTATTAGTTAAAGGCAACTTTTAGTTAATTGAAAGTTATTAGTATTTAAAAACTTAATATGTAAGTTTTTAAACATTATTATCAAAACTTTATATTGATTTTTGTTAACATTTTATGCCTTTTCAACTAAATATTTGTTTCCTACTTAGCTCAGAAATTATCAAGCAATAAATTGAAAGAAATATGTTTTCTTTATCGATCATACTGTTTCAAAATTTACAAACATCCCTTTTAAAAGTAAAAAAATAACAATTGTATTTTATTACTGTTTTACATTATTTCTAGAGAAAATCTCTAAATTATATTCTTATTGTAAATTTTAGTTTTATATTAGAAAGAGAAATAATATTTTACTTTTCTTATATTGTTAAAGTTTTAAGAAAATTACTATTCATCTTCTTTAAATATGTCATTGTTCAAATTCTGATTTCCTGAGAAAACTAATTAGTCTTTACTTAACATTTATTTTCAAATTCAACCCCTTAAAAAACTTTCTTAATTATTTTCATGGATATAAACTAGCTAGACATTTGATAAACTCCTCTAATTACACAAAAATCAACCGTTGTAAGATAATTTACCTACATTGAACATCGAGCCGTGATGGCTCAGGGGATAGAATATTCGCCTCCCAATGAGGTAGTCCAGGTTCGTGTCCCAGCGGTTTCTGCTTAATACGAATTCCGCACCCAGCTCACAACAACCACAGCGCTAATGTAAAATACCCTCAGTAAAGACGGATCAAGGATTAGAATCTCCTTAGAGTCAGAATAACCACGGGAGGTTTTCATGGTTTCTTTCTCCATGTAACGCAAATGATGGTTCATTCCATCAAAAAGTCCTCTACGAAAGGTATATTTTCCCAATGCTTGATCCAGGAGCTTTTTATTTTTATTTTTTCTGGGTTGGGTTCAATATTACAAGGCCACGGAGTTTAATGTTAATAGTCGTATACTCAGAATTGAATCAGCTGTTCAACACTGGTTATAAAATAAAATAAAACATTGAACATCAGAATCTTTGAAAATTGATCAAACTCTAATGAAATATGTGGTTCAATCAGAACATATTCAGAAGTTATGTCTCTGAGTTACATTGATCAGTTTAATTTAATTAAATTGCTCGCGGCACTGTAACGATGAAATACACAATCATACAAGACTGATTTTTCACCTGGATATACTTCGTCTTATGAAGGATTCAGAAACTTTTAACAATATTATGATTTAAGTTAGTTGCATGGTATTTAGTTTAAAATAACGCATTGCGTTTACGGAAAATGGATTGGCCAGTAGAAGCTAAAATTAAAACGATCACGGATACCTCTATCCATTATGAAATGAAAGAAGAAACTATAGTGAAAAATACCGTGACAATCAAGGATCCCTTATCTCCAACACTAACAAGAAAAGAAAAACCTGAGAGTACACGTGGAAACCTTGTAATAAGAAATTCTAAACTTGCTTTTCATAGCAGGGCATTAATCATCTATAAATACTTCTTTTTCGTAATATTTTAAATGCCAGCCTGGAAAAAGCAGTTTCATGGTAATTCACTGAACGTGAATTACCAGAAAAACTATATAAATAAATAAATATTAAAAAGAAAAAAGCAGCAACATTCCCTTCCAGAAACATCACGCCACCATAAATTACTCTCAACGAAATCATCTTCTCCAGAGAAGTGCGGAAACCGAAGATCACGCATCCCAGCAGCAGCAACACGAAGATTATCGAAGTAGTTGAAGAAAAGGGTTCTCTGGATATACTTGTGGAGGATGGATGAGGAGACGATGCGTGAAGAGAAGAGGAGAGAGAGAGCATACAAATGGGCTGCATTAGAAAAAGACAGACGAAGAGATAACCGGAAGCCATAATGATCGCCATCCTATGAAGGCACACCCATCATTACGTAGAAACGAGTGTCATTTTAGTAGAGGCATGTTCCTCTTTTTTTAGAGGTATTTTTGGTGATCCTGAAAATGGCGAGGTGGGGGAGGGAATGAAGGAAACGAGAGTAATGTGCTAGAGAACAATCAACCCTGTTTGAAGTTGGTTTTTCTCGTCCTTGAGGTGTATTTTTTTTCCCCTTCTTTGAATGAAGTTTTTTTTTACTCGATCTAATTGATTTAACAGGTGTCGTTAGTTGAAAAGTTGTGACATATTTTAAGAGGTAGAACATCCTGGGGCAAGACTTTTTATTCTACGATACTCAGATGAACATTGTAAGGAAAAATTGATTCAGGAATCGTAATATCTTGCAGATGTGATCCTACATTGTGTTGGGTGAACCAATTTTTATTCTTGTTCAGCCATTGTATCAGGTAACTAAGTATAGGACTAACTTTTCCATACTATGGTTCCAGTGGGACCAGTGGCTTCGATTCCTAGAGGAACCATAGTATGGTTCCGCGAAAAACCATACTAGGGTTCAAGTAGAATTGAGAGCCAGATATTATGAAGTATGAAGTTTTGTAAAAATAAACCGTATCAAAACAAGTCTGCTCATATATTTAGAATGGATGGTGATTCCACATTTTGAAAAAATTCTTTTTCATAAACCACTAACAAACAGGAAAAAGGGTAGACCTAGATTGAGATGAATGAAGTTAGCGGAGACTGACTTCCTTGCTATCCAGGTAAGAAACTAGCAGACAAATGTCGAAAATAGAATGTAGCGGAGTGGAATTAAGAGGAAGGCATTGACTCACTCTGGGCAGTCTAACCAAATATGACGATGATAATGGTTCAACTAGGTTATGCAAACTAAGTAATCGCAGAACTAAGGAATTCTTAACAAAGGAATCACAAAGGTGAGGAATTGCAAACCACGAAATCGCAGAACTAAGGAATTTCAAGCTAAGGAATAGCAGAATTAAGAAATTACAAACTTAGAAATAGCTGCAAATTTACAAAATATGCTTTAATGAGCTCAGATATTACCAGTTTTTATGTTTCCTAAGCAATTAGCTGAACACCCGCTTTTCGTATGGGATGGGAGAAAAAAAACGAATCGATAAATCATTGCTGAACAACACTACAAAATCATGCACGCAAATAACAAAAATAGAATAATTCCTATGTTATTATTATTATTATTTGTTGCCTTTCTCTGTGGCTTTGCGTTATTAGATTAAGAAAAACGGGTATTTAGTAGTTCATCCCATCAAATAAAGATCAACTGGTTTCAGTATCAATTAATATAATGTTGTTGTTCGAGGCAACTCGTGATATTTAAAATTCACCATAATCAAGCAACTTTCTGTAGTACTTATATCTTCAAAGGACCGTAAAAAACTTATTCCCACCGTATCAATCATAAAAATGCACTGTATTTGTGCAGCTTCATAGGCACTAAAATACTTGTATGTATGTAAGAGTACATTTGATGCCTATTGAAACTCCACCAATTATCATAATGCCGGTAGCGCCTATTACCAAAATTAAAAATCGTTAGTGTATGGCGACTTTTCCCTATACCTCTTAAAGAATAAATACAGTTTATCATTAATTTCGCTTTTTAGCATATAACTTATTTTTTATTTCAATTTGTATTAGTTTTTCACTTCAATTAGATTTTATTTTAAAATTACTTAAGCATCATTCACGTCAATAATAATTTGCCGATTTTTTACTCTCGTTTAAACAAATTAGTACCGTTTCTCTTTTTCTATTGCTTTTCAGTACATAGCCTATTTTTTACTCCAATTAGTAACTAGTGCCAAAATTAATTATCTATAGTATTTTAGTACATTTCATCTTTAATGGATTAATACCGTTTCTCCAATAATTTTTCTTTTCAAATTAAAATTTTCTTTTTTTTTTTCATAACCGTTGACTTAGTTTTTTAGTAACATGCTTTAAAAACATAAATTATGAACAAAATAAACACGTGGTCACAGATATTTTTTTAGGAACACTAATTTGGTGACATAGCCCGCTTATACTACCATGATCACGTTGATCATGCAGATAATCAGGCATAACGAAGAAAAAATAATTAAGTACTACAAAACGTGCAATAGACAAATTTTTTTGATTAGAGCTATAAGATAACAAACATCACTGATGTTATCATTAAAATATTTGATAAAGCTAAATTGTCTGTAGTTTAATTTTGAACAATGACTCCTGCTAAACCAGTTAGAAAATTCTATTCTTGTCTGTGAATTAAATATCTAATAAAATAATTGAAATTTGGACTTCACAATTTGTTTACAACTGTACTCAGTTAGTTTCATGTTGAATGTCGTATTTTTAGTGCCTACAGTATACCCGAAATGCAGAATGCAGACACACACACAAATCTTTTTTAATATATGTATAGATTTAATTAACTAGAATGGTGCCTGGTGCACCTAAAGATTTTTTTTTTAATGAAAACAGTCTTTTCACTTCCTTCTTGGATGATTTATTATGTGAAAATTAATTTGGTACGTTCTAAAAATGAATATTATTTCATAGATCGTCGAACCCAGACGTGTTTCTAGGAAAATGATTGTCGACGTTGTTAATGTCGCGGATTTAAAATTACAATAAATTTCATGCATTGGCTTACCGAAATCGATTGACCAAACTTTATTGTGATTTTTTAACTTAATAAGGTTATTTATCATATCCCCTACTTACTTTCCCACATTTCTTTTAAACAGCAGTTGACAAATTTTAAATCAGAGCAACTTATCTGACTATTCAAGCCCTAATCAATTCCAATGAAAAAGGTTAAATATTCTTTGCAATAAAAGGATCACGTTACAATTCCCTTGCTAAGAGATGATCATGAAAGTTTTTCGTGGTTTTCTTCTCCACGCGAAATATATTTCCCAAAAGCGAGTTTGCCCTAATACATATCTAAGCAGTTCCACGGTCTTCGAAATTAAGTTCAAAATTAGAAGGATACGGAAGTGATCTCTGTTACCTCAAGCTGATTTTCAATGATTAACGATACTAAAACAAAAAATAAAGAAATTTTTACTCAAAATCATTAAAAGTAAATAAATTTACCATATTCCAACTATCAAAAAGATGTACTACTCTTAATATTCACAATCGGATTGCCTTCAGTAGTGTAATAATGAACTGTTTGATGATTTAAGTGTAAAATTGAGCATTATGATGAGTAACAATAGCAAGAAAAAGAAAAAGAAAGGCGTAAAGCAATTAGAACATGCGTTGTAAGCAATAAAAAAAGACATTACCTTCCTAATGCACTTTTCATAATAACTTGAGTCTGTAGAAATGAAAAATAAAAATAGTCTAATGCAAATTATTCAAATAAGGGAATAAATTGTAAAATAATAACTCATCATTCAGAATAAAAAACAATAAATAAGAAATAAAATCTATACGGAATTTTGTTTTAAAAAATTTTCTCATTTATTAATTATAAATATTTTTGTAGAGAACACTTTGACAAAAAGGTGGCTAATGTATAAAAATTTCAAAAGTACAAAAACGTAAAATATTATTTGAAAATACGTTAGAAATGTGTATTTCTATAATGTGATATTGTACTATGAGTGAGAAAAAAATCTAACACCCTTTATGACTATTAGTTTAATGACGGAAATTTCGTGCGTTAGTACTCAATATTAATGATTCGAAGGCATAACCTAATATATGCTAATTAATTTGCGCAGATGATGTTTTAAGTTATGAAATAAGGCATAAAAACGTATTATCTTTGAATAAGCATATTTATTTTTTCGGTTGGTTCAGATTGCTAAACCTCAAAATATGGGAGGTAGCCACGATCCTGAAAAATAGGAAACCAATCGTTTGGTCAGTACAAGTGTTGTGTATTTCACGTTCTCGAAAACATTTTAAGCGAATCAAAAATATTTTGCATAAAATTTAATGCCTGCAAGTGACGTCACATTAGGTAAGTCGTTACATTTGTTGATTCAGAAACTTATCATATTCGATACAAGCGCTAGACCTCGCTAACGGGTTAACCAAATTAAATCTAATTTAAATCACATAGTTAGACATAATCACTGCACGTCTTATTGACATCTCTCTCTCTATTCTCTTATTCGAAGTACACAGATATAAAATTCGTTTATTCGAAAATAATTTCATATCAGACATAGTTTTAAATACTTATTCATTGTTTTTTACTATTTTATTTAATAATAGTCGAAAAATGTTGAATTATAAAGTATTACAATTTTTACATCATTTTTAAGTAATGGTTATAAATTCTTATTTTCATATGGCAAAATACAAAATTTGAATGAAATCAGTCAAACAGTTTCTGAGTTCCCAACTTTCAAAACGTCGTATATTTAAAATTTGATTTTTCAAAAATTGTTTGTCCGATTTAAACAAATTTCGTATTTTGCACACGTAAAATTACATATTTTAAAATGATATAAGAATTTTTTTGTGATTGTTATTAAATTAAGCAATAATAAATAATAAATAATTACTTTTATCTGGAATTATCGTTACATAAACGAATTTCATAATTATGTGCACAAATTAATCGCGTAAAATGTTCTCGATAATTGCTAAACACACAAAAATTAAAATAAACATTATATCCATACCTTCGACCGCTCTGCTGACCAAACCATTGGGGCAATATCTTCCAGACTGCGGCTAACTCCCATATTTTGAGGAACAACAATCTGGATCAGTCGGGAAAAAATATCTTTCTTCAGAGCATTTACATTCTTTGTGTAAGATTTCGTAGCTTAAAATATTTTCTGCGTTAAATAATTAACATGTTTAAATTTAGGCCCTCGAATTATTAAGATTAACTCTTAGTACGTGAAAAACCAAACATTAGATCAAAAGTTTTTGATGTTTTTTTCGAATTATTAAAATTAACTCTTAGTACATGAAAAACCAAACATTAGATCAAAACTTTTTGATGTTTTTTTTCGCGCAGTTCCTCTGGTATGCCCTTTTCAGAAAAATATTTACACTTGTAATTCACACTTTAAGAAATTTTGTAAAACAATTTTATAAAAATAGAATTTTAAAAATATGAATAGTATATTAACAAAATCTGCACCTCTTTTCATGAACAAAAAAAAAGGTATTTTTAATACTTTACAAATTTTTTTTTAATTATATCCTTATTTTTATCGAATTGAATTCAATTGAGAGTATAGTTTTGGAGGATAATAAATGCACTATGCAAATTGATTAATAAAAATGAGCAGAAAATAAAATAAATTTTTCATAAATTATTAAAAAATTCTTCATGATTGTGTCTGAAAAAACTTCTTCATACACACGAAATTTCAATGACATTTTTTTAGTATGAAAGTTATTTACGTGGCAGCACTTTCAGGAACATTTCACCTCGCGAGTTTCTTATTCTCGAACAGTAAAAACTATTAAATGAAACAATACGAAATTTTGCACATTTTTGGAGAAATGTTTAAAGAGCATTCTGATAACAAAATGTTATTGATGTGGTCATTAGTTTTTGACTTATTTTATGTCAAAGGTGAAATGTTGTGTTTTCTATGAGAATCATTTCAAAGTATTCTTTATCGTAATAGTTTAATTGCAATAATAAATCACTCGAATCAGTTCTTTCTATTTTCCCTCTTTTCATTATTTTTTGATTAGATAAAAAGGACGAGAAACTAATTCAACTCTCATCAACTTACTATTTTTTTTACACATTTACCGGAAATGAACGAGTAACCTGTGAAGGAAGAAAAAAAAATCTAAATGTCAGCAAAAAAAGCTTTGATCAAAGAATCTTCTACTTAAATGTCCAAATCTTCCGTCAGATTCGACATAATGTGTGTTTTCAAACGACAGCTCACAAGACATTTTGCTAGTAATTTATAAAAAAAAAAAAGTAGTTCAACCACTAATTTCTTTTCCATCCGGTGATTTTACGAGAACAAAAACTTTATCTGACGATAGGTATCATTTAAGAGGAAAGTTTAAGAGAACGAGTCTTGATATAAATAGTACTGCTAGCTCAGTAACGTTCAAAGTTCCTAAAAAAGGTTAGCAAAATGACTTAATTTAAAAAATATGTATTTATTTTTGGAAACTGGAATCTAAAAAGTTACTTAAACAATACTTCTCAATTAAAAGGAAAATTTATTAAAATGAGATGTATTTCTTGATAGTTTTGAAGTTCTCAAAAAAAATGACGATTCTCACATAAATTCAGACTAATAAACTACTTTAAACTTTATTTTACAGGAATTACTTGCCTAAAAATTACTTATTCGTGTTTAAAATATAAATATTTACAATTTTAAAAGAAAAAATGCTTTTTTCAGTTTTAAAAATATATAAATATGTAAATTTTAGAATTTATTTCGGGTTTGTTATAAAGATACTGATGTAGCATGCTCAATGAAAGGGCATTGTTTCGACAACGTTTGGAAATGTTTGATGGATTTTGCGATAATTGCAACAGAGTTACTTTATTAGCATTGATGATCACGTTCATGGATATTAGCATGTCCATGAACGTGAGAAATAGGAAATATTAAAGGTATTAAAAACAAGATATACGACCCATCTTCCTTTACAATTTTAAATTTCACTTTTAAATACAATGTAGAAAATTTCCGAGTATCTGAATCACAAAAATGGTGGCAAAATCTTTAGATCTTTATGGTGTCCTACTGCACCAAAACCTAAGATAGTTCATGGTGCAGTGAAACTCCTAGAATGTTCTTTTACACTACTTGATGTAAAGTAGCGGCCACCATGTTTGTTATTCAGCAACACTGAAATTTATAATTACTATAAGATATAGGATCATTCAATCACCTTAAGTTAGAGGGATCAAAGTGAGCCTAAAGTGAACCGGTAGAGTTTATTGTTTTGCTAATGTACTAAAAAAATTATTTAACTTTCTCTAAGTCATTTTACTTTTAAATTTTTGATAAATTCACTTAGATGGTAATAAATGAATTCCAATATTTGCACATACTTAAGAGTTCAAAAAATGCAATGGAGTTATTTGTGAACAATATAAAGTTTGATCACATACACTTTTCATTCTCACGAAACTGATGCATTTTTTTTATATTGATATTTCGCATCATTTCTCTTACGAGTAATTAGCATCTTTATGTTGGCTAAAGATGCTCAGAACTTAACCTAACTATCATGGATAACTAGTACCTACTCTCAACAGTAAAAAGAGCATCTTTCATTAAAAGAATTATCATCTATGTTATTTCAGGATCTTGGAACAACAACCTTAAGTGATTACCACTATAAAAATCCGTTATGAGCTGATAAAAATCGTCAGATCTTCCAATCTTTTACCCCTTTAAAAATATTATGCTTATTTTTCACTATATTAATAGCAATCATATGTAACGAAATAACATTGCATAGCCAATTATGAAACCGCAACTTCATTAAAATCCTGAGAGATAAAAGTAGGGATAAAATCAAACGGAAGCGGATGACAACCCCCTCTTGCCTCTGTGGGGTCCAAAACAAAAGTTCTAACTTCAACTATAGTTCTACTTCCTCTCTGAGAACAATACTTTTCTGTGACTGAAAGACGTTGATGGAAAAATCTGTTTTATTTATACACGGACAGCATTTCATTATAACGAATGCAATTTACATGCAACTGAGGCACCATAAAAGTGAAAAATAATAATTAGAAAAAATAGACAACATTTTAAGTCCGGGGTAGCAATCTAAATTAGTATAATCATACTGTATGTCAGCAGTTTCCGAACTGTTTCGGCTATAGAACACTAAATGATCGATTTTCTTTCCGAGGAACCCGTCTTTATAAATTAACCCTTTGACGTAGATGAAAGGAAAATCGATCATTTAGGTTATGTTTACGTATTTACATATGTTTTGATATTTTTTAATAATCAAAACATTATAACAGTTTCTGAAGAAAAAATTTGTTAGATAATCGGGATTACAATTGTACTAAAATATAAAATCCAAAAAAGGTAGCTTGTAAAAAAAATAAATAATAATAATAAAATAAAAAAAAAATTCATTCGTATTCAAAAATTTACCACTTTTTGATTTTGTAAATTAAAGAAATTTTACTGATGAATAACCTTTTCTCTCAAATCTAAATAACTGCAAATTTGAAAAATTATTAATTGGACGACTTCACCTTTAACACAGAAAAAACCCGGTGTTTTATACTGCATTTCATAATTATAAATTATTAAATTGCTAAATATAGTTTTTTTTACTTATTCTGATCTAAATTAATTCAAGTTCATGAAAAAAGTATGGAAAATAGGTTTAAAAAAATTTTGCGTCAAAGGGTTAATTAAATCATACACTTTCACATAAAACCTTCTTTCACATACACTGAATAAGTAATCTATAGAGTATTCGATATTGAAAACATTTTAAACTTATGAATTAGATGAATGAAAAAAATTCTCTGTTTTACAAAAGTAGTCACAAAAGGTAATGAATCTCGATTGGTTAAACTAAGACATCATTCACGGCTTTGTAATCGTCGAAGACATATTTGTTAAACTAATCAGTAACGTTTCTTCAACATTTTGAAGGATCAAAAGAAAGAGAAATAAAATCCAATTTTAAAGTCTTATTCTTTGCAAAAAGAAATGCTTAAATTAGCTTTGTAAATTTAAAACTTCAAAACCATTACTGAAAAAAAAAAATTTTCTTCCAAAAGTTACGATACATCATTCATAATATAATGAATGAAGGAAAACATTTCAAAAGTTGATATTTAATTTAAAATACTTTTTGTTCAAAAAATTCAGTCTCACATAAATAGTTTGTAAGTTGAGTAAAACTTGTAAAATGTTTACAAATACTGTCACCGCACAGAAAAAGAGGTTTTTGTTAATCTCAAACTAATTATTTATTATTTAAATTACACGAAAACTACTTTTGTGGTTTGAATTTATGCATTAAGTTCAAGTTTTTGAACATCATAAAACACCTTAAAAGTCTAGACGCTTTAAATTTTTTTAAAAAATATTGATAGCTTTGCAAAATTAATTTTGTATGATACAAACAATTTTTTTTCAGTCTGCAAAGGTGTTTTATTTTCCTGTGCATATATTATGTTTCACTAGAGATAGAAAAAAGTGCGTTACTCCGGATAAAATTTATTACCACATACTTCCTCAGTTTTGTGTCACCAAGCATGAACACTTAATTGCAGACAATGAAATATTAAGAAAATGTGATTATTCGTGTCAAAAGGAAGATTATTATTATTATTTATAGTGTTTGACCAATTGTAACTTACTTCACTGGGTAATAAAGCATATTTTTCCAACTGCGTTACAAAAAAAGTGCCATTTATATTCGAGAATATTTAATCCCTCCGATTGATCGAAGTATCGGGGTAGATTGCAAAGTCGAAACGTCCTAAATCTTTACGAAAATATTTTGAATTATCATAAGTATGTAAAATTTCCACCCCTTAATAAGAAAAATGAAAATTACAATATTATTTCATCAAGGTTTTAATTCCTCGAAATGTTATGGTTTAGTTGTATTAAACATTTCTGGAATATTTTACCTTCCAATACTTTACTTTAGTTTCATAAGCAATCCTTATTTGGGGATTTGCCAGTAGACTACTCCGTAAAAAATTTCGGACCAAGTTATGGTAAAAAGAACCCTTATTCAGGGTGCCCGTGCTTTTTACCATAATATTCATTTTTACCGAAGCATTTTACAGAATAAAAAAAATCTTACATAATGTAATTTTTACAGTAATAATTACCGTATAGTAAAATAAATCACTGAATCATTCTAGTTAAATAAATATTACTTCTGTAAAATACACGGTATAATATTTTTTGGTAAAAATGAACTTTATAACTGATGCACCTAAAGTAGCGGTACTTAATACAGTAATTTGATCAGGAATTTTTACACTTTTGTCAAAAAAAAAAAAAAAAAAAACATTCGTAGCAATTATTGAAAATTTCGTTAGAGTGCCTCATATAGAGACTGGTTGGATTCCTGATTGAAAATTGACGTAAAATAAATTCTCGATGGTCATAAAATGAAAATAAGTAAACATCCGTTTTAGGAAATACTTGTCCTCTCAATTTCGTAAAATTAACATAATAACAAAACAAAAAAGTGCTTAAATACCCTAAACCTAATAAGCAGACAGGTTTTTTTTTAATGATATGGTTATCATAAAAAAACTAAATAAATTAATACACAAACTTTTTTAAAAATAAACTGTTTTCTGAAATGAACTAAGTTTACAAGAAATAAAATAAAAACGCTTATGTTTCACAAATTTATTAAGATTTACGCATAACAAATTTATTAGGCAGATTGTCCTTTGAAAAACAAAACAATATATAAAAACAATAATAAATTAATGTCTCAAAACTTTTTTGTCTATTAAGTTGGACTAAACGTTTCAAAATAATAAAAAATAACTTAAAAATTTTCCTCAATTAAATCAAAATCTCCCATTCATTTTTCTCCATGGAATAAAAATGTTAGTTTATTTTCAGCCTTCAGAAAAAAAATTATAAAGCAATGAAGTACTCCATTAATATCAAAGAATGGCTATAGTATGAGAATATATTCATATTTTGATGCTTTTGAAGTTAAGAGGATTCAAATCATAGGCACACAATTTGAATTATCACATTTTAAAAAATAAATAAATAAATTGAATACACTTTTATTTTCATAAAACTTGATTCAATGAAAGTAAAGTCTTGTGAGATGTTTTTAAAACTCAAAGACATGACCTGAAAACTCAGTAAAGCAAATCTGGCACAGTCTTAAATCGTTCGTGCACCCTGTTGTAATTTGTCATTTTTGAAATTATTTTAGCCTTATGCATGCATATGACAATGATTACAATTATTTCGTTCCTTTTACGAATTAAGGAAATAAAAACAGTTTCCCCGAGTAACATTCAAGCGAGTGGGAGGAGTGGAGGTTCGTTTTTTGTGGCTTGTTTCAAAATATTATGACAGAAAATAAATTAATTTGACACTTCTCTCTTCATCATTAAAAATTGAGTAAATGCACATTTACCCAAAAGAAGAAAAGTTTAGAAATTGGAGTTATCAGGTTTACAATGAAAATACGTTTTTGTTGCATATTTCCTACAAAAAAAAGATAAAAAGAAAAGATAATGTAAACAAATTGCATATTGCACGATGGATAACTTTTTTGAGAACTTTCCAGAATAATTTTTTCTCATTATATTATTTTGTGCCACTCTATTTTTAAAATGTTTTTTTAAACTAAGCATGGTTTAATAACCTGCTAGTTTTATTACTTTAAAAATAGACAAAAAGTAATCAGTATAATGCTATTATTCCATATTATTTATTCTCCTTTAATGAATTTAAACCGAAATGAAATTCTGTTTTTAAACGTTTCACTTGAACAACGTTTCGGTTTACTTGACTCACTTGGCCTATTTCGTAAATTTCATCAATCTCAAAATTTCCCTTGCTGATGCAATGTTAGGTGTTACTTCACTCTGTATTTTATTTATTTATTAATTTTTGATTAAAATAAATAACTGTTCTGATGTTGTTTTTCATCACTAGTTAGTGCCTAACAGCGGTAACTGTTCCGAAGATGATTTAAAGCAGCAGCTTAATTTCATAACATTTTATCCCACGTTGGCAATGGTTCTGAAGCTGTTCTTAATCAAAATCCTGTGGTGCTATTCTTAATCTTAATTTTTAAAAAAAGTGCTCACGCATACGCAAAATACTGAGGTTAGTTATAATGGCTCATTGAATTTCAGACAGCAATAAAGCAAAATTTTGATTACATTTTTTTTTTTTTTTTAATTTACCAACTGGCATATTTAGACATGAGGAAATTCCCATATTACATTTGCTTCAAGTTTGCACCAACAGATTGGGATGGTCTTTGTCAAATGAGACATTGTAAGGTGCCAGCAATGACATTGTTGAATTGGTTTTTATTTCTGTAGGAGAAAAAAAAACTATAGTATATTACCACGATACTGGCAAGTGCCTAACAATAACTTCACAACTTGTAGCTTCTGTACCTCTGAAGCACTGCCCTAACATAGCATTGATTAATACAAAATGCTTCGAATTAAAGAAAACGTTGGAAAGGCAAACATATAAAAAATATTTCTAATATCGTAAATGTGACTAGTTCAACATTTTATTGTAAAGTAAAGCATTCTCACAACAGTCCCTTGTTATTCAGGGGGAACATGTTTTAAAAGTTCGACAGTTTTCTTTACTTTTTCAGACAATATGATACCCATCAATCTGGAGCTGAGTGAGCTACAATCAAAGAATCAAGTATTTTAATGCGCAACAAGCGTAGAGAAATACTGAGTACGAGATGTGCAGTACCAGAAAAATAACTTATAAGGAGAGCAACATACTAGATTGTTGCTCGTTGGGTTACGCTGTTTCCATTCAATCATTATTTAATTCAACCATCCCATCTCAAAGCATGCTATTAGATATTATCAACATAGATTATATAAGTGAATTCTCAAGTAATTTCTATATAAATAGTACATAACATTCAATATATATAGGACAATGATATAGCACGGCATAACCCTTCCTCTCCAACCCCAATGGTTATAACGCGTTTAGATGATTAATTATCTAAAATGTTGCCCCTAAATCTTGCTTTCTTCTACATATGCAGGGTTCCTACCAACCCTTTGGATGCCGGTTCACATTATGTTTAGGAAAGTTACCCTTCTTCTCTTGTGCATATTGTTTGCTAAAAGCCACCAGCCTCCATCAGGGATAGAACCCAAGAACTTCACAATGACAGCTTCGTACCTTAACCATTAGGCCATCGTAGCTCCACATTTACTGTAATTATAAATTCATTTGTCTTATCTTACGTATTGTACAAAAACATAATAAAAAAAGTGGTTTTGGAGCCTCCTGTGTATAACTTCTTTGCTTCAACAATACTGCATTCCACAACGACTTCTGCACAATGAATATAATGAAACTACCAAAGCTGAGAATAATTAATTCCTCTTTAAGTTTATTACCCTTCTTCTGAAGGGCATACAAAAATTATCAAACTCAAAAAAGAATGTCACAGATGGTTAAAAAAAAATATAATATTTTAAAAAAGAAAATAGGAAACATTACGTTAAAGGCAGGAAATCATTAAGCAAAAGGTTAGAGCACAGGCAATTGAATAATAAATTGCAGGTTTTAACACTCTTTCAGAGACTGCGTCCTTGCTCTGAGCAGATAAATTAGGATCTGAAGATGCTGCTCTATTGCAAGCAGTTACTTTTCAGCTCTTTATGCACCGTCTGACCAAACCCAAACCCAATGGGCTCAAGGCTGATGTCTTACATTTTCTTATAAATTTTGCTGCCTGAGACCAAAAAAAGCAGTAACTGCATATACTTAAGTCTATCTTTTTATTCTTCCACGTTTTATTTTGATTACAAAACCGACACAGTAGCTTGTGAGTAAAAATAAAAACGAGGTGTAAAAGTGAGAGTGCGTGAGAAATGCCTGAAGAAGAAAACAGAAGTTGTAGAACTTAAAAACGAAAATGAAAATAGGGAAGGGAAAAAAATTGTATCCAGGTAATTGAAGTGGCGTGGATTATTAGCACCTGCCAACAGCACAGCCTCCCTGAAGTGGAAATGGTCGTTAAGAGAGAGGAAACGGGAGGTAGATTACCCGCTCTAAGTACAAGGTCGGCTGGCATTTGCTACTCTAAACTATTACGTTGTTAAGATCTTTTCCGTTTGCAATTCGAAATAAGCGACAAAAGATGATTCATGCTTTACACCTATCACAGAGAGATATGGTCATTCCCCAGCGTTGTTTCGAATTCAATTTGCTACTATAACATAGTATTNCCCCCCCCTTCTCACATTGTATTGACGCAATTTTTTAAAGAGTTAACTTTTTCAGAGTATGAATATACATGTCTGAGAAATAACATGCATTATTGTATTAATTTATCGCTTTGATCACATTGAAAACTTACTTGTGTACTTCTCTAAATATTCTTGCTTTTGAAAGTTTGAACAAGGTGATGTTATAGTTGTATATATTGCACATAAAGCCTCCACTCAATTTCGTACGCTTAACCAAGCCATTCAAAACACATTTAAGAAAATGCGTGGAAATGGAATAATTCATTTTACTACTCTCTACATTGCTGGCCATTCAAATTATACTATAACAGGAAGGAGTGCAAATAATAGCATTATATTAATTGGACACTTACAGCATTAATGTGAAAAGAGCAAGTGATAAAATTTACATGAAATCAGGACGTATAAGGCTTTAGAAATCAGCACCCAAAGTTGCCACGTCCGGCAGAAATGGCAACTTTTATCTGCTTGAGCAGGGAACCAAATAGAAATTATGTAGTAGTTTAGGAACCTAGGTCCTTACAACTTCAAAACTATATCACAGTTCATTGACAATAGCAATTGATGAGTGGTGGCGTAATATAATCTCGAAACCATTGATCATACATATTCAGTTGTTCTGAGATCAGGAGAGCGTGCTAATTACGGGTGGTACGAGCAACATGCTGTCTTGTATTGTATTTCCGAAAATTAGTGATAGAGAGGCCTTGAAGATAGGACAGAGTCGTACTAACACGATAAACAATATTGTTAAAAATTATAATAAAATAAAAATGGAGTAAGAGAAAATAGCTGTCAAAGATCTGTTTTTATACTTATTATAGGTGTCACTAGTCGTTACTTCAGCTTGCTTCGCATAAATGTGCTGAAAATGAAATCATTTGCTTATCACACTATGCTTTATTTGCCGTACAAACTTTATGAGAGGGGGTACTACCTACCTGTGGCAGTTTTGATAGCTAGTTGTGTATGTTATTGTCAATGACCGAAATTGGTGGTTATTGACTTCCACCGGGAAATGCAGACAATCACATAGTCACTTTGGTAAATATCCGAGATATATAACAGGTCTAGTTAAGTGCCACTGTCCGGTATACATTTGCCCGGTATACCCTACACTGATGTTTATCTTTTCTTCTAAGGTTCAGTGCCCCACAGACCGGTATGCATTTGCCCGGTACTCCGAACATTGATGCTTAACTTAATCTATCCTCAGCAGATATTAAAATATCGAATAAATATAATAGCATCAACGAATAAATTAATATAAAATTGGATATAACAAATATTTCGGAGATTCACCAAAGCGACTATGTGATTGTTGACATTTACCGGTGAAGGTCGACATTCTCTTGAATTCGGTCATTCGTGGTAACAAATCTATCTTGTATTATCTACATTTGCTATTGAGAAGAAACCCCAAGAATCGCTGTATCTAAAGCCCAGGATTACCTAAATATAAGTTATTATTATCTAAGTTATTAAGTATCTATTATTTAAGTATCCTGGGCTTTAGCCATAACAGCAGGTGTCATTTGGTTCGCGAAACAGTGACGCAAATAACATTGTACAGTCCCCCGCATCTAAATCTTGCAGAGGGAACTATGTATGCCATTGGCAAAAAATACAGTGAACTTAAGTTGTAGTTTTCTGTTCTTACTATCATGGTGTTTTGGTGTTTCGGTGTTTCATACCATAGCAGCATCTCACATTACAAATTGACTTACTTTAAGTTAAAAAAAAATTTAGAAGCTTCTACAAAATCACTAATTCTCCAATAAAACAATCCTCTTGATGTTAAAAGCTATTAATATGTAATCAGCAAGAATAACATTAAGGGGAAGAATTCACAATAAAAGAAAAAACTTACTGTCTTTAATAAAAGTGCCAAATTTTGGAACTTAAAAAATATGGCCGCCAAAGAAAAAAAAAATGTTAAGACCTAAAAGTAGGGACATACAAAATAAATGGATAAATAGAAACGTGTTTAAAAAATTTAAATTAGCTTCTTTTTTTCAATTTTTTTTTCATTAAATTATATATTCATACACACTTCACTATTGTATTCACTTGTAGGCTACTCTACTATTAACCAAAAAGATTTATTAGCACTAAACTACATTACATTCATAACTGTTCTGCGTCGGATAGTGCAAAGTTTCGCGATTGTGATATAATGTCTAGCGAATGAAATTATAAATAACAATTTGTTACATAAGGAAATAGTAATACATATAAAACTTTGTACTTAGGCGCATAAATGTTTTGTACTTTTCACTGCTTTTCATTTATTTCATAATGTGCACAGTTAAGGACTTTTTAACTTTTATAATTCTCAGAATTAAACCACTTAATTCATTTACACAATGAATACTCAATGACTTTACTTTACGGAGGTTTAAACCAACAAGTCAAAATCAATCTATTCAGTTGAATAAGCTGGTGATTTTTTTATCGAAATGTCCAATGAATTTAACAAAAAAAAATTCAAAAATTGAACTAGTCATAACTATAAATAATCTTGAATATTTCAGTATTGAGCATTCATGTGTTGAGAAGGAAGTCCCCGGAGATTCCTATATTAGTATTCCCTATAAGTCCTATATTTGTGTTCCCTATAAGTCCTATATTTGTGTTCCCTATAAGTCCTATATTAGTCCCTGGAAAAAGAATATAAAGTAAACAAGCCGTTTGGTCGGAATCTTCGGAGAAAGAAGAAAAGGGATCACCAAAAACTACTTGACGTAGAACATCCTTAATAAATGCTAACCATGATGTAGGCCATATGCTCCATGTTAGAGAGATGAGGTTTAAGTGAGTAATAAAAAAGCATATTGCTTTTTGTTGTGCATAAGAAATGGAAGAAAAAAAATTATAAAATAAAAAATGATAAGAAAGCTTCTAAAGAATAATAGAACAAATTCAGTAAAATCAGAAGATACTTAGTTAAAATATACTGACAATACCTTTAGATATTTGTGCTTTTTATACATATTATTTATTTTCCTATCACATATTTAACTTTGGCGTTAAATTTAAAGTAATTGGTAATACATCTTTTTCCTAAACAAAATTTTAAGACGCGATTGCTACGCTGTAATTTTAATTTAAAACACTTCTGTAAAAAAAGGAAAAAGAAAGAAAGAAGAAAAAAAAGATTGAACTAACTTCCATATTGTTTGAGTTACTATATGGGCTATGAAATCCGACTGAAGAAACAATTTGAATTCGTTCAAGTCGCTATTTTTTAAATGTAATTCATTATTATAACTATTACATTACACAAAGTACATGTGACTAAAAATTTAAAACAAAATTTCTTCGAATGAATCATACTTTATCCGTAATCACTAGAAAAACAAGAAAACAGGAAATCTTAAACACGATTTCAAAACATAAATAATGCGTTAATTTGCGCTAGGCAACTCTTTCTGACTTAATAGTTGCAAAAGCTTAAGTAGAAGAAGAAAAAAAAATGTGAAGAAAAAAAATATTTGAAGTTGATGCATATGCGTAGCACGTACTACAGCGACGTCGCGAGTTTTCTACGAGAGAAAATGGGCCGATTTCAAAGTAAATCGCCGATTTCCGACTCTTTGCGAAACGCCTTTCGTCACACTTCGTTTCTCGCCTTCGCAAAAATGTCCAACCAAGGACGAGGACGGAAGCAAGTTCCGCAACCGCGGAAATCGAATTTTAACGATAAAAATCATCACTTCAAACTAAAATTATATCAGTATGGTATTAGCGACTGTCTGTATATAGTTTAAGCACAAGGACTTTCGAGAAGTGATTGGAATAAAATCAATAAACGCAAATTTCTAAACTGAAAAAGATATTATGTTGATTGATAAAGATATACAAAATTAAACAAAATAAATAATACACCGAAACAGAATGTAGAATGGAAGGTTTTTTTTTTTCTTTCTATAGTTAAAAAATTTATTCAAGTATCAGTTTACTTCGGATTCATGTTGCAATTTGGTCTGAATGATTCGATGATATCGAGATTTTAAAGCTTGAATTTGAAATTTTAAAATATATAAATAAATCCAATTCAAACAATTTTAATTATTTTTTGGAGCAAAAGTGATAACTGTGTTGATTTGTTAAAAGCCACGTTTGAAATGGTTATGAATTCTTAATAGGTCATAAGTAAACGATTTCAAAATTTACAAATAATATTTTAAATATGCATAGATCCAATTAAATTAAGAAATTGAGCATTAACGCACTGTTTGCCTTCTTTTTTGTGAAAGTAAGAAAGACAAATGTGTTTTGTATAAGTATTATTGAAAAGTGATATCTTGCAATGCACTTGTTCATATCACATAAAAAAGATAAATTTTAATCTCTAAACTGAGTTAAATGTTCTTATTTTAGGTAAATTATAAATTGTTTACTTTATAACTCATATTCCAAAAAGATAGCATACATCGGAAAGTATGAGACGCTATTTAGTCAGGATGTACAGTTAACTTGTTTTACAGCAAAATCAGCAATTATGTATTTTTCCTTTAATATTATTATTGTTTTGTAGGTATTTTATATGAGCAAAACTCTAATATATATCCCTTTTGAGTATTTTTACTTTCCTTCATAATTAAGAAAATAAATTATTAATTTCAATTAATAAAATATTGAAAGTAAAAGGCTCAGTAACAAACATTTAAACGATATTTAAGAAACCATTACAAATCAAATTCAGTCAGTAAATTAAAAAAAATTTGTATATCTTGTTTCTTCTCCAAATTTAATTATTAATGCAAGAAATATTTTTAAAAATATTGCGATGATATAAGTATCGTGCCAGACAAGAAATATGAAGGGAATATGCTCTTCTGGGAATTAGCAAATGATTAAATGCACTGAAATTGCCTATTAACATATATAACTATAGAACTTAATTTGATTTTATGAAAGTTAAAATTGTATAAAGATTTATTTTAGCTGAAACAAAATAAAGATTTAAACGTCCAAAATGAAAGAAAGAAGTGAAATCAGTTTAATGTCATAATAATAACAAGTGAGGAAAGTTTTCAAAGTGATTTTATTTGCCAGTTTTAATTTACGGATATTATTAATTGGACACCTGCAACTCGGAAAGAGATAGTGCTAAGAAATCAACTAAACAAGACAGAATGGGCAAAAATGAAGAACCGTTGCTAACATCAAATGCCACGATTCAGCAGCCAATCATGTGCGACACCCACGAGTGACGTCAATTACAGGTGCCCAAACACATTACAAACAATTCACCGAAGTAATTATTTTAAATGTGTTATAAATGTAATGGTTAGATTTAAGACAATTCTCTTTCAAACTCGTTCATTGCTAAGAGACTTAGTAATTTGTCATTAATACTTATTATTATGGTGATTTTTTTATTACTTTTAAATAGACTTTTGCTAAAACATAAAAGTATGACAAAAATATTCTTTCGCCCAATACCGTATATGATATGATAAGGTATACAAAAATGGTTATAAATGCATCCAAATACCTGTACAATGACATGACATTTTGGGGAAAAAATTAATATAAAAACATCTCTTTTATAAGTCTTACAATTTTCCTTAAAATTTACTAACAAAAGTAACAGACAAAAAACTATGACAGCGATTATCACTGGAAATGATTGACTTAATTGATGCGCACAAATATATAATACAAATGCATTCTTCACTTATCATTTCAAACATCCGGATTAAACATCGAGGCTATTTTTTACGGATATGAATTCATGCCTAGTCATGTCTTAAGCACTGTAAATCTTTAACAAGAAGTTAAATGACTCATACTATTTTAAAGTTGTTGTTCCCTAACATTGAAGACAGAAAAATAAATGCTGTGTGCACAGTTCATGTATTATTCATAGATTTGAAATAAGTTTGTAAAATGCGTATTAAAATTGATTATAAAAAAATTGATGAAAAGTCAACTTAAAATTAAGTTAATGCTGTAACATTATGCATCATCAAAATATTAATAATAATTTTATGCGTCATATTCCTTTAAAAACAAAATTTTAAAATTAATAACTGGAAAATGAATAAAAAAAAGTACCTCTTTAAATCATTTTCTCTCCAACTTTTATTAAAATTGTAAATTTCAAAAATTAGTTTTAATGAATACTATGCATCAAATTTTTCTTTTTCTTGGGGGGGGGGGATAAGAATCAACCATTCTTATTCCTTAACTATTTATGTTTGGGATCACAATATAAATAGTTCAGAATACAATAATGTAAATATAAAAATAGAAAAGTGTTTATATTTTGGATTACAATATAAATAGTTTATAAGTTGTTAAATTTTAAATGATAATATCCTCATTCGTTTATTACGAAAGTAAATTATTTGAATATAAAAAGGTACATGAAAATAGAACAACAAAACAAAGCATTAACCACTTTGTAGAAAAGTTTCCCCGAAAATGAATTATTGTTGTACCTAGTTGGAAAAGAATGAATGCTTTATGCGAAGGCTGATATTATTATCAGTTTTAAACAATTCATGAAATTACCTGTGTTCATTATATAAATGCAGATAAATAGATACATGTGCATTAGAAATTTGGACTACCCTCCGCTTGAAAAATTTTCCACTGCATCTGGTGATATGAACACTTTAAATAGAATCAATAACTTTTCTTGGGCGGAAAAAACATTTAAAGCTTCTGATAAATATAAAAAGCGTTTCTTAAAAACCTAACAGTTATTATTTTAAAAAATAGTCCCCTAATCAGAACTCAGCTTGGATAGTAATTATTAACAATGAATATGTAATAATTAACAGTAATTATTAACAATGAAGAAATTCGTGGTCACTTTGTATTTTTAAAACATGTCCCAATATCAGACTTTAATATTAACCTATAATAATGTAATTGGACCAGGTATTATATTAACATGGAATAGTGTACCCTTCAGAAGGAATTTATTATGTGTACCATAGGGGTAGCTGCACGTCTTCGTACGTGGAAAAAATGAAAGTAAATGATCAATAAATCAGTACACTACAGTATCACACACAAAACTGAAAGACACAGATAATAAAGTTTAAATAATACCAATTGTTATTTATTTATATTATTTCTTGCCCTTCCTGGTGACTACATGTAATTTAAAAAGCAAAAATGAATGCAGAATGATTTTATTGATTGCTGCTCAATTCACGATTTACCTCAATCAAGCAATTTTCTCCATTAATTTTGTTCTTTAGTGTACAACTTAATTTTTTAAATTTCAGTTACCATTTATTTTTAATTATTTGAATTTAATAACTAATAAATAGCGTAACTAACAAATAAATCAGAAAACGTAAGGTATATTAAATCGGTGGGGTAGACCTCAAATACTATCCACATTAATCTTTGAGCTTACATCTTTTGACGAATAAAAAGTATCTAATTGTCAAAGAACATGTAATAAATGCTATTTTTGATAAAACAGAGCTGTATGTTAGGAAATAACATCGATGTTATCTTTTAAATAAATAGTTACAGTTAGTTAGACTTAATTAATACAGTTGCGCGTCTACAGTTTAAACAATACTTAATATAAAGCCTATGAGAAAAATTCATTTCGCAAACACTCCTCGAGAACGGACTAAGGATATTCTTGAACAATTTTTAGAATCGTGCTTTTTGAACGTACTATCTAAATTTCGAAACCCTAACACAAACAGTTCTGGAGTTGAGAGAGGAAGAGAGACCCACAGCATATACTATAAAAAATTCCGGATAAAATTGCGTTATAAAGTATTGGTTCTCTAGGATAAATCATCCATAAAATCCCTTTTACTTCAGTATTATACAGTACTGCAGTATCAGTATTCAGTACTTAGCGTATTATTCAGTAAATTTTTCAGAAATATTTATTTAATTGTATTACTGTATAAAAGATTCAGGGATTTTACGGTACTGTAGAGTGATTCAGTGATTTTACGGCAATTATTACTGTAAATATTACTGTATATCAGAGTTTTTATTCCTTAATATGTTCCGGTAAAAATGGATTTTACAGTAAAAAGTAACGACAAACTAAGAGCCGGTACTTTTTACCGGATTTTTTCATTTTCTTACAGCGTATAAATAGCAATTAATAATCAATAATTTCATGATCGATACTTTCCAAGCAAGTCCTTTTGAATTATTAGATAATTATGCTTTCCGTTTTCCCAGGAAACTTTTAAATTAATTGCTATCCTCAAACCATCGTCCATCTTCCAAATGTGCTAGAGTTTTATATTAAGCAATGCTTTGCTTCTTAATCAGAAATTACTTTTACGTATTGATTGCTACCGATATCAAACCTTGACCTCATCAAAAATATATAATTCAGTAACATTCATATATTTAAAAAAAACTCTTATCCATCGTTCAAGCGCGAAATCAATTACTTCCCCGAATAAAATAAAAAAATAGCATATTCATTTTCGTTTGATATTTATGGAATATTTACTAATCTATTTAAGGGAAATCTCAAATATTGAAGTAGTATGTCCAAATTTATGTCCGCATAATAGCTGGATGCGTTAAAATTAGCTTTCAAGTTTTACTCTCAATGCAGGACATATGAGAAATACGTGGCTAATTTTGACACGCAACAAAGCCTAAAATAAATAAGATGATTAAATTACGTTGCTTTACATGCAAGACCGACAATATACAACATAAAGCAGGGTTTCGTTTCGAGTGTGGCTTTATTTATTCTCCCGTGTTTTTATGTGGTTCTTCGTGTACTATTTTCATTCATTACTTAAAATGTAATTTGCTTTTCTGAATTACTTATTTAATGTAGTTTTATGTATTTCATGTTTAATAAGGAAATAAATAAATTTTAAAAACTGTTTTTTTGTCTCTAATGAGTTTTTACTATAAATTTAATAACATCATAAGAAGATATTCTGATCTCTATGATGTCTTTTGACGATGAAATGATGTGACTCAGTAAAATTTCACGTACACAATTATATTTATAGTACAATATAGAACAATTTGTTTGTTCTATTTTAAATGGTTATTAAAAAGTCTTAAAAACTGCAAATATATATTTTTTTACAGTTAATTTTGAGAAATAAAAATACTTTAACACTTTGAAAAATATATTTCACATATTTTGCTTTCCATAATTATAATAATTTTTAAAATTCATCCTCGTTAACTTTATTCAATGTCGGTCAAATACATAATTTATGTTATGCAAAACACATTTTAAACTCAATGTAAAAATACATTTTCCCATTTTAGACAAAAATATAATTACTTACTTAGAAGTTATTTTACTTAATATTTAATCACTTATTAACAAAAAGCAAGTTATTTTGTTCATAATATGATAACTCTATGAAATTCATTTTATATTTTACTTTCATGTGTTTATCCACTTTGACAATTATAGAAAAGTCAATAATATGGACTATGAATAACAAAAAGTGACAATTTTAAATACCAATTTCCTTAACCTTCACTCCACAATTCCACGTTTGTATTATATCATACTGTTTAAAATGAAACTATCATTATAATTTAAGGAAATTTTATTTTCTTCCACGTAAAACGATTTTCTCTTATGCTTAGTTTCAAAATCAATTTTATTTCCTTTTATGTGTTTGCAACAAAGAGCTAATAGTTTGATCTATAAGTTGATTAGAACTAAAAAATTAAAATCGAACTGTTCATATTTAACTGAGAAAAACTAATAGTCTTAATTATCAGAATATGCTAAAATTTACGGAGTTTTTTTGCTCTATGGAAAAACTAAAAAGCACGGTAATTTTTGCCGAAATGGCCTTGCCCATTGCCATTTGTCCGGCATTGCCCACTGTCCGTCACCAATTTCAATACTGAAAGATTCAGAATAAATTTACCACAGTTTTTTTTTTTTTTTTTTTTTTTTTTTTTTTTTTTAAAGGCCAGATATAACAGAGTAGTTTACTGGAGAAAAACCAAAAGAAAAATTCTGTATTCGTATTATAAGAAATAAGTGGAAATGAGTTTTTTAAATTTATCACAGCGTAGGAAATTTTTAACTAATAATTCAAAAAGTGCCTCTTTACGTGCTATTTTATTCAAAAATAATTGTGTTAAGTTGCAAAACCAACGTTATTAAAAATAGATCAAGTTATTCTATCAATGGTGACTTTCCAAAACTTTATTTCGTATATTAAGCTTTCTATGTATATTGCCGAAAAAATAATGCATTGATGGCACTTTTAATGTAATACATTATGTTACTAAAATGA
This sequence comes from Parasteatoda tepidariorum, assembly GCF_043381705.1. Lineage (NCBI taxonomy): Eukaryota > Metazoa > Arthropoda > Arachnida > Araneae > Theridiidae > Parasteatoda > Parasteatoda tepidariorum. The sequence continues at coordinate 43,504,959 of NC_092207.1, read as the reverse complement.
ATTTTACATGTTACCCTTCAAGTTTGGAATCCTACATCCTAATGAATACCTCAGTATTTTATAGAAACGAGAAAAGTTGCAGGTAAAGTATTAAACGATTGAAAGTTTTACATATTGCCAAGACAATCTGTATAATTCCAAATCACCTATAGGCAAATTATGAACTACATCAGGCATTATGTAAAATAACTAAGCATTCTTTAGTATTCGGGTATTTATGCATTGACAATGAAATTATCAATATTTGGTCTCCGTTGGCAGTTTTTTTTATTTCATTTATTTATTTTTTAAATTGCCTTATCATGACACTTTTTTTCCTACTTTGCTTGTAGAGTATTTGTCAGTCTCTTTAAGTAAAATAGCTTAAACGTAGGCATTATAAATAATACTAAACATTGTCGATATATTTGTAGTGCATTTTTGTTATGGCTAGCTTTCAAACAACGGAGTCATAAAGGTGAAGGCTCTATATTCCGAGACCAGTGACATAATGGTGGCAATATGGACAACCGGTTACCATTACTTCTCGGTTAAAGATAACTATTGATAGAAAGCTGGGATGGCTTCTAGTTACCAACGAGAATAGAACCACTGACGACAGTCATAACGACAGTTCAGTGTTATAACCACTGTACCCTCACGACTCGATTCATAGATTGAAGGTTGTACTGTCGCATTGCAAAATGTGAATACTTTTTAAAGTGAAACTTCCAATGCGACTTCCAACAAGGTTGCGTTAAACGCTTAACGCAACGATAAACAAAACAAGACATTAATAACAAGAAAAAGTCGTTTGGTTGCCTAACAACCAGCTAGAGTTGCAGTTATTACATCAGCAGACGATTTAAAACAATTATTCAAACTAACTGCTTATTGATGACAGAACATCTTTATTGCCACTATCGACTGCAGGTTCACAAGCTCTGGCAGACGTTACTGGTGAAGAAATTTATTATTGTAAGCGGCCTGTGACCCTTGCAGGAGATTTTAATGTTTTCTCGTTACCTGAAGCTGAAACATTATTAACCTTCCTTAAAGACAAATTTGGATTGGAAATGATAAATGGTAGGAATGATTCGACAACCAAAGGGGTAACTACCATTGATGCAGTTTTTGCAAGAAGTATTGAAAAAAATAGAACTCAAACATTTCGTATCTTACTTTAGTTATCATAATCCTATTGTAAATGTTATAGATTTGGATATTTCTCCACTCGAAAATGATAATTAAAAGATGCGATCAATTGTGAATTGTAAGCAATGTTAATAAAGTTTGTCTTAAATAAATAATATGATTTCACTAAAAATCAATTTCTACCCCTTCCTATTTTCATTTCCACATTACGAAGTTTCACTTCTTCCGCGCGGAGGGACTCCACGCACTATTTTTTTTTCTTCGTGTTTCTAATAAATAAACATGAATGCAATTTTTTTTCGATATTTTAACACTAGAAGACATTGCCACCCTTGAAAAGAAAAATCGTTAGTTAAATTTAAATTCGAATGAACTTTTTCTGAGGAGGAATAAATCTAATGAAGCCTTTTTTTTTCTACCACTATGAGATACTATATACCTCCTAGTAATTATTTATTTCGAAAAGAAAAAAAAAGAATCCATATGAAATTTTGCGTGGACGGAAAAGGGGGGCCTCCTACACTTCATATTCGCAAAAGAAAGAAAGAGAAATGTCATAGAGATAAGGGGAATGGTAAAGAGTCCGAGAGAGAAGAGGTGAATGAGACGGGACATCCTGTCCCATTGACGGAAAGCGGTGGAGCGTATCTACTAGCCCAGGATGCGCACACATAAATAAACGACGCGGCTCACGCTATCCGAGAAACGACGCACAGAGAAAGTGAATACCACCGTCGGATTAGGATTGGATGATCTGAATATTCATCCTCCCTTTTTTATTTAACATTTTTATCACTCTGCCTTTTCATTGAATCTAGACTGATTATCGCTGAGAGCGCGTTCACTCGCCAATTGGTCGTTCACACCACGCATGATGCGACTTTGTTGTGCAATCAAGTAACTTTATGCGACAGTTTCTTTCTAGTGGTGTGTCGCCTTGATATATGCCTTACGTTTTTGCCCCTTTATTTCATGTTATAGTACAACAACATGTTCATGTATGCAATTTTTGAACAATCAGGAAAATAGTTCTCATGAGATGCTTCATTGGCTCGAATCAGAAATTTTTTTAAAAAAAGAAATTCAACAACGAGTAACTAAAGGAAAGTTTCACTTAGCTTCACAAATCCCCATGTTTTATGCTAATTTAAAATTAACTTCAAAACGTTTATTCTAAACTTTTTAACCTTTCAGCATTTTAGTCATAGTTGTAAACGGTTGCTGATGTTATTAGAAGACGTTGCAAATTATTCCATTCTTGCTGTAATCCATTTTCAAAATCTGAAGCATTTTGCCGAATGTTCAGTTGCAGAAAGTACTTAATGAACATTTTTCTATTTAAAAAATTTTAAAATCTGGTTACCTTTGATAAAACTACTAATCCTTGCTGTAATAAGACCAGTAACTAATACTTTTATTTAATTTTTTTTTTAATTTTTAAGCCACTATTCTACAAGTTGTACTATTCTACAATACTACCTAAGTTGTAAAAAATTCCAGATCAAATTGAAGTAAAGTGTACCGTCACTCAGATCGTCAGTAGTTTTTACAGTAAAATCTATTTTTATCGGTGCATGTTACCGAACAAAAAATCTATACCGCTACTTTTTGCAGCAACATTTACCATGAAATCACTGAATCACCTTTTCTCAATAAATCCTGCTGTATAAATTGCTGTATAATATTTTACGATAAGCATGGATTTCACGAATAATTCAACCACAGTGCACTTTATACCATAATTTGATTTGGAATTTTTCTCAGTGTATAAAATACAACACATATTTACATAGTTCTATATATATTTCCTATTATATATTTTTTCTTATTGAGAAAATTATGGTATGCCAAAACACATTCTAAAGTACTAATTATTTTAAAGTAATATTTTGTGAGATACATAATTTTTAAAATTTTAGTTTAGAATTTCTAAAATAATGTGAACCTGTTACCTTACACATAATAACCCATTTACATATTTGAGAAGGGGAGAAAGAACACTTTTTGATTTTGTTTTTCATTTTAAGCAAAAAAGTAAAATGGCACTTGACACTAACTTACCATGAATCAGAAATTTCTCAAAAAAGATTTGATAATTAGAAAAAAATTACCAAAACCACGTTAAAAAATGAAGCTGGGAGAAAACAAACCTTTGAACGAAAAAAATTTTAAAAGAATCAAAATACATGTTTTTTAGAGGCAACAGTACTTTTGAAAGAGTAGAAAGTAAAATTTACAATTTTTGATAGCTTTTTAAAGGGAAAAAATACACAAAAATAAGAACTAAACCAAAAAAGTGTAACGAAATATAAGGTTTTCATATAAACATAGTTTTCACACTTTTTGAGAATGAATTTACTGTGAGAAACTCGGCATTTCATTCCTAATATATGTTATTATAGTGGTCTAGAAAGTAAATGAATAAATAACTTAATTAAAATAAAAGGATAACTAGAGCTTTTCATTATTTATCTAAATATCTTGTATTAGCTCAAAGGTAGAATAATTATGTCCTATTCTATAACTTGAAGAAGTACTGATAGTGCAGATTTGTGTATTAAGGCGAAATGTTTAAAAGACTAGTAAAAATAACTTTGAAGGCACGGAATATTTTTTGAAAAATAAAAACAATTTTTAGTTAAATTATATAAGTATCTTTTTTTTTTAAAAAAAAAGAAAGAATATTTATTGAAACGCTTGAAGTTTNAATAACTTTGAAGGCACCGAATATTTTTTGAAAAATAAAAACAATTTTTAGTTAAATTATATAAGTTTCTTTTTTTTTTAAAAAAAAAAGAAACTTATATAACGTTTCTTTTTTTTTAAAAAAAGGAAGAATATTTATTGAAACGCTTGAAGTTTTTTCAATATTAAAGTTTTTCAGATATTAGTTTCAGATTTTACGGATTTCTGCAATAATTTTCTTTTAAAAAATGAATTATTAATATTAATAATAATAATTATAATATTAAATATATTAATAATCATAATAATAATTATTGTTTAAGTAAATTTAAAAAGGAAATAAAAGCGAAAGAATTCAAATTATTAGAAAATCTCAGCATTTTTCAAACTAGATTATCGGTCTCGGATTTCGAAATTAACATTTATACTAAAATTTTATTTGTAAAGTTATATTCCTATACTTTTTAAATCTATTTGAATCTAGTAACACTGCAATAAATCGAATTATCCTACCGGAATGAAAAAAAAAATGAATTTAGATAATTTGATTGCGAAATGAGAATAGTATTTGCATATCCAGAAAAAAAAACTTTTCTTTTTGATTATCTTAAAACAGTGAAGAAACAATGTAATGAGGTAATGAGCACTAACCTGTTTATTTGTGCTTCTTACACTGTTTCTGCGTAAATTTAGCACTCACTTGTCCAAAAAAATTTTTAAATGCACGATCTTTTACTTTTAAAAAAAATTGCAACAGCTTTGAATATTGAACTTTTAACATTTCCCACATAGTAAAAAATTTTGTTTTATAGTTGTATATAATTTTAGCATTGAGGCTAACTGAATTTTTTTACAGTGAATGTCGTCACATTAATTACTTTTCCACTGTTTAAACTTTTATTTAATTATTTATTTATTTTTTGTTTGTGTATTGACAACACATATTTTCATGCCCATTAGAATCAATTTATGGCTTCATTACAAAAATATATATATAGTAATAAATTTAAATATAGAAACTTTTCGTTTAGCACTGATTACTTATCTTGGGTCTTCAAAGCCCAAGGTTAGGTTTGCTCTTCCTGGGATCTTTTTTCTCCTTCATCGGAGAGGCAAAATTGTGACGTCGCGTTCTCACTAGATGCTTTTGATGTTCCTTAAAGCTGTCGATGTTATTCCTATTTCAAGCCTCATATTTTATTTTATCTTTTAATTTTCCTAAATATTCAAATACAATCTCATTCAGTGTTCTTTTTTTTAATTCTTGCAAAGTTTATAATAGTAAGTTTCATAATTAGTTAATAGAATCTAAGCTATAATGTTACGGTAAGGTCAAGTTTACCTTCATACTTTTCAGTGTAAAAGTTAAATTTATTCTTTAACACTAAAAAACTAAACTCAGTGGCGCGACGGCCCATAGAGGGCCAAGGCCTACTGTGCCCATCTCAGTTTTCTTGACCTTGGGCTCTGGGGTGCAGGAGCAGATGTTCCGGTCAGGTGGTCAGCCGAACGCGGAACCCCCAGTGTTTAGTTCCCAAGCATGCTTGGTACTCATTTATCGACCCACTGAAGGGATGAAAGGCTGAGTCAACCTTGCCCGGCCCGAGGATCGAACCAGGGACCGGTGGCACGACAGCGCGAAGCGCTACCGCTCAGCCACCGGGCGTCAATTACGCCCGCAATTAAGGCGTTATTCTTTAACACTACTTCACCCGAAATATTGTATGTTAAAATTTGATTCCTTCTGGAAAAAAAATTATTTATTCTTAAAATAGTGGAAAAACTGAAAACTTGGAAAGAATAGGAAAAAGTAGTCCAAACGTAAAATAAACATAGAGAACTGGAACGTATAATAAATAAAATTTACTAAAAGAAAAATTTACTAATTATGAAATTTACTAAAATAAAATTTACTAATTATAAAATTTACTAAAATAAAATTTACTAAAATTTGTCAAAATAGTTTTAATCAAACATTATAGTAGGTTTTGCTTTTATAAAACATAATCAAATACANCTTCTTCCCTACTTTTGTTACAAGAATTTCTAAAATTAATTTAATTCATTTTACATTAAACTTTATTTCTGATAAAATTTACTAACTTATTTTTGTTTTAGATTCAGAATGTTACTAAATTTAAAATCCTTACATTTCTTCAAAAATGTTTTCGTTCTTTTGTTTGTTTTATTTCTAGAATATATTTAAAATAATGAATATTATAATAACATGGCGTTTGAATCTTCATCTGAAAGGGGGCGATTTGTGACATCACAACAGCAGCGATTCTTTCTCGCTCTTTTTTTGCAAGGTAAGCTATCATTTCATTATCATAATAATACCAATGTTTTCAAATTTCAAGTGTTAAAAACTTTATCAATTCATGTTAAAATACATTTAACTTTTAGAATTACATTCATTTAGGCAGCTTTTTATTCATAAGAAAAGGAAACTGCAAAAAATAACATAAATTCTTCGTTGAAGTTCCTATAAAACTAAAACTTATTTATTAATGAACGTGAAATTTTAATTATCTTCAAATATAATATTTTTATTAAATTTTGGGTGTTTTTTTCTTATTCTAGGAATAATTAATATGCTACAGTGAATGATGAATGAAATCCTCAGGGGTAGTTCTTAATCTGCTAAGTATTTCCATTTTCATTTTATGAATATTTAATGGAAGGTGATTCCAATTTTCAACGTTAAAATTCATTCTGAATGTCAATTTCCTCAACTAAACAATAATAAAATTTTTGTAATACTTTTCTGTAACTTAACAATTTGTACTAGCCTAATTGTATAAGAATATTTTTATCGTCTTATAAATGATTTTAAATACTATTTTAAATATACAAATTTTCGTTTATGGATGCTTAAATTGAGTTCTGAACAGAACTTTTTTTTTAAAAAAGCACTTTTAAAATTATAAATGAATAATCCATTCATGCCTTTTCGTCGTTTATTGTAAGGAATTACATAGGTTCGAGTCAAAGTGTGAAATTTTGTTTACATGATACTATTATTTTCTAAGCACTATATACTATACTACAATTCTGATATACTATACAACAATTTATATTACAATATTATACTACAATTTATGTTATGTGAAAGTTGAAACAGGGTAAATAAATATGTGCACATGATTTTGATTCAAAATTTTTTTGAATGTACCGAATAATCAATGAGAATTTAAAAAAGAAAATACTTATTTTGAATAGCTTTAAATTATATTCATAGTTTATTTAACCCATTTTTTCTACCCAAATACTATCCATATTTATCATAAAAAAGTAAAATTAGTCAAATCATACAATGAAATTGTATTTAAATAATTTATAACAGCATTTAAGGAGTTATAACGAATCTAAAATACAGCGATGAAAGATCTATTAAGCATGTGACGTCATAAAACGTGTTGAGGAAGCGATGGACGAAACTTACCAGGGAGTAGCACAACCTTATATGTTTACTAACCTTGTTCAAAACCTATATTTTATCAACAATAATAGAGAAACATATTTACATGAAATATATATGCTTTTCGTTATATTTGTATCAAAAACATTTCATGAATAAAACATATTAAAAACTCGTTTTATCAAATAAACTAAAATTTTTATGATTCAAAATCATAAATAATTCTATTTTGAAGCCAAAATAATTTTGCCTTGGCAACAATTCAGAGATTGAGTTTTACATTTTTCTAATAATGGTAGTTGTATTAAGAGCTTCTATTAATTATTTTATAAACATTTCAAGCAAAGGAACAATTTAAAAGCTGAATTATAAATTTGCCCCAAATTTGATTCACAGACTTCATACTTTATAAACTAGTTTTTAATAATTAAATAATAAATAATTGCTTTGTATTTTTTTTAATCGATAATTGAGTCTTAGACCTCGAATTTTCACACATACTGTCGAAAAAACTGTAAACGTAACAATAGAAAACTCAAACGACGTGCAGATAATTCAAACTTACACCACGAAACTGAAATTTCTTTTAAACAATAATTGAAACAAAGTACCATTCTTTAAAAAACTGATTCTCAAGTCTGAACGAATTTTAATCTAAAAAGGACAATAAAATCTCAAGTTTCTATTTGTTTTTTTGTTTTTTCCCTTCTAAAAAGCTTTCAAAGTTCGTGTATTAATAATTTTTTTAAATTTTAAATACCATTTTGGACCGTATTAGATGCTCATTATATAGTCAAAACCTCAAAGGGTATTATTTTGAAATTTTCATAATTAAGGTATAAAATCTGAAGAAAAAAAAATTATTTTCTACTGACACCAGTTATTGTTATCACAACAAACCTGGTTTTAAAAGAGTGTAGTTTTTTAAAATTGTATAATTTCTAAGCCTTTCTTTCCGAAATTTTATTCACTAGAAAATTATAAGAGGTAATTTTATAAAAATATTAACATGTTTTTTTATTACAATAAAGAAAATTATACGTCATAAACCTTGCTGATCAACTTTTAGACAACTGATTGAAACTTTCATGGTTTGAATTTGCTACAAGTATCTATAGATTAAAAAATCAAGATTACAGCTTTTTTTTTTTTAAATTATAAAATTTATTTATTTATGTTTAAAATTCATGATTTCATCTATTCTACTATTTTACGATTAATATTTGTTAAAAATGTCTGTCACGTTTCAAGTTTAGAGAAATTATCAATTCATTTATCCATAACTATCCATCAGTAAAACAAAAGCATTAAAGAAGGATAATTCACGATTAAGTGATCTTAATACAGCATCACTCTCAGCGATACTCTTGTCATGATTTCGAGCTGCATCCACCTCTTCAAAGAGTTACACGCATGACCGCCCAGACGGACACCCGATATTCAGATCTCTAAGGGCATCTTGGACAAAAGGGATTCAATCGTACATATAGGGGCTTCGATACACCATCCACACCGGGTGTTCATTCCAACAATGGGAAAAAGGGAGATTTTATAAATTCAGGATCTGTCTTCGAGAGAGCTATCTCTTTTATATTGGAAGATGAGAGATAGGAAGACAAGGAGAACCGAGAAAACAACATTTGACGCTATATCTAGGCCACCCTCCGAGTTGGATGAAAAGACGTTTTCTTGAAGAAAAATATACACTTTGCCAGGAAAGGATGCGTCAGGGTGTTCCAGAAGAGAGATTTCCACTGTCAACAACGTGTCTCTTGAAAAGAACACATCTCATCTTCCTCCATCAAAGATTATCAAATTACACGCTTCGATAGTGCTTGCGTATGAGAGATATTACAAATTTCAGCCCCCCCTTAACGTCCATCTCTTTTCAGAATGTCGTGGGAAGAGGCTCAAAGAATTCATACTTTGCAACGAATCTGAAACTTAACCTCACTATTTAGGGACATGTTCACGTTGTTGGGAAATTCTACTGATAAACGCACTTAACAATTAGCATCCATAAATTTCAAATATTTCCTAACTTCTTTAAGAAAAGGAAAAATTTGCACGAAAAAAATGAATGCTAGTTGGGAGTAGTCAAATTATCATTCTGAAGTTTAGTGGAATTTTATAGCTTTTCAATTAGCATATTTATTAAAATATATATTAATGGTAAGTAGTGCTAATTAATTCTCAAGTCATGTTGTAGTTTTTTGTAACTAATTTCTTTTTTGAGATACACTATATCTGTGGCCATTTTACCAAACCAAGCTTCTAGAAACTTTTTAATTAGCGGTCAAAATTAATATTAAAAAAAACCCTATTAGCATCTATCTATGTGTATTTATTCATTTGCAACCTGATGTAATGCGCTCTAACAGTGAGATTTCATTTTATTGAAATTCTAAGAGATATTTTTAAAAATATAAAAAGTTGTAAGTTGTTTAAATTTGAAAGTTAATTTTAACATGCTTCTTTGAGAAAATTTAAGTTCATAATACGCCAGAAATTTAATAATTTAATATTGTGAAGCACTGAATAACTATCATAATTTGATATTGTATGTCATACTTATAATTTCTCACTCTATTTGCCTAAAGTCAGAAAGCGAATTCATCGCATAAATAAATTCTAGTCTTGTTAATAGAGATTTTCTTCGAAACATATTTTGTACAAAACACTTTAACTATTTTCATAAAACAATACTATTACTCATTTAGTTAAGCAGAACAAAATTATTTTTTTCTTATTGAAAAATTAACTATGCCATCGGAATAATCGCACATATAAAAGAAATTCGCATGAAATTTCTCTTTCTTTCATCTAAAACGGTTAAATTACTTCTGCATTAAACGTTTAAATTACTTCTGCACTTATGCCAATGCCATTTCAATCGATACAAAATTTCATTCAATGGATACAAAATTTCAAAATTACTCACTAATTTACACCCTATGTTTCATTTTTATGCGCATTTTTTCATAATATAACTAAATAGTTTGATCCTACCCTTAGTTTCTTATATTTTACGGAATCACATTTTTACAGCTGAAATAGGTTCTAAATAAATAAATAAAAAGAATAAAAAAATAAATAAATAAGAACTCTCAACAGGAGAAAAAAACTATAATTACTCAATTTCACATAATTAATTTTAAATTTCGACTATCAATAAGGAAGTTCTTTTAACACAGTTTCTAAGAGTGTTTAATAGAATCACACTTTTCTTTAATTAATTTCTCATTTTTAAAGCAGTTCTGAGTGACAAGACTATTATTTAAAAAAGTAAAGTATATGGATAACTAAACTCGAATGCTGCTACGATTTATTTTATATCAATCAATTAACGTCTTTAGTTTAATCTTTAAAATATTACTATTAAATTTTATTTTATTCAGATGCTATGATTAATTCAGAGATATTTCATTATAAATTCCTTTATCCTTACCAAGAAAATTCCAGATAAATCATTTTGAAATTCAAAAATACCTAATAGGGAGAATTCAAACACAATGATTGCTATTCCTTCACAGCAGTCTATGTCATTAATTTTATCCTTCGAATTAATTGAAACAATCAGTAAGAAGTCTAGTTTTAATATAGTTATTTTGTATATTTAAAAGAATCACATTCTCTCTTTTCAAGTTCTTTACAATAGAATTTTTTTCAATTTTCTTTATTGAATCTAAAACAAACAATCAAAACACAATTATTACAACTGCATTTAATATTTTACCTTTAATTTTACACTGTTAGAAATTTAATTCTAAAATTACGATAAAATAACCGGCAGCAGTTTGTCCATCCAATTAACCGTAAATTTTACAATAAAGATCGTTTTTTACCTTTACTGTTTCGAAACCATTTACAACTAGTATGATTGACAAACCATGAATACAAAACCATATGATTTTTTTTAAACATTAACAACAAGCATGGTACCAGAACCATAAAAAAAATTAACCGGACATTTGAGCTAGGCTTTTCGTAAGATAATGGGCATTGGAGTTAGGTTGTGGTTGAGTTGTGTTTTATCAAATAAATCATAGAATGTGGTTTAATTAGTTTATCAGGTTGTTTGAGCTATCCTAAGAGATGAAAAATACTCGACTTTTTTGCGTTAAGTAGCTTTATGGTGCTGCCATCTATGCGTGATTGAAAATATCGCATTCTAATAATCCAGGGTCACAAATCGGGGAGTGCAGGACACTGGAAACTCTTCCTGTGCTGAAGGAAATGGAGAAAATATTACGGTGTCAGCGCTTCGATTCGAACCCCCGTTTTGTCGGTCATGAGATTGATAGATTGGCCCTCTCGGCTATAATATGTACCCATCTGCAAGGAACTAAGTGGCTTCTTTAGATGGGCTTAGTTGATGCGATAAAATTATGGTTGTTTAACAGCGTCCGGTGAAAGCAGTTAACAAACAATTTTTCTCCCAGTTATCAATTTGATAACCATCTTATTTATAATCATTTGACAATTTCGTTTGAATATAGTACAAGAAAACAATAAAGGAAATTACTTTTACCATTGTTCATACCATTTTTACCGACAAATTCGAAACAGTGTAGTTTTTACTTACACCGAACCAATATTTCATCCTGCATCTTTTTCACATATTTCCCATAATTTAATTTCTTCCTTACGAAAATATTGCTATTTTTGAAGAAAAAAAATACTTATAAATGAATTAAAAAGATAATTTGTGCCAGTTTCTTTGAATTGTTACATAATTTTTTGACCGAAAAAAAAAATTTCAGTATTTCAAAACTTTCTTATTGTTTCATACTATTTTTATGTAAAAATCGAATAACTTTAAGGAAATACAATATCTATAAATAATGTATAAAACATGACACAAATAGATAATGGAAATCGTTGTCCACATCATAAACAAGCAAATATTGCTCAATTTAAAACTCATTACTTTTAGCGAAAACCAACATCTTCCATGCAGAAGTGTGAAGGAAACGATACATCTTAGCTCCAGAGATGAAGATCATCAGTAAGATGGATATGTTTTGTGGTTATACCCTCAAGTCACCGCCCCAAATGCCACCCCAATCGAAAAGTAATGACTTTTAGCCATAAAAACAAGTACGCCTTTCCGACAGGTAAGTAAATAAACTGAAATAAATGACAATAATAAAGCTTTTACCGCAGGAAAATTGTTTTAAATGATGTCATCACTCCTGCTATTTCGACACCTGCTTTCTAATCTGGGTGGCCGTAAGAAATTTATGGGGTTTAACGTATTTTAATGTAACAAGTTGAAATTAATACGTCAAGATAAATATACGTTATATAGATGCATTATTAATTTAATTTCCAAATTAATTTCTCAATTTTTTATTAACAACTCGATTTAATGAATAAATTAATCCAATTATAAATAATTTAGAAATTTTGTCGCATAGGGACCACCCATATCATATTTTCATAAAGTGTATATTAAGATAATTTTAGTGCTTGATGTGAGAGTTCAGTGTCTTAAGTTATTTTTAACTGACAAGCATTATTAATTTTCAGTAAAATTACTTTTAAATTATTATTGTTATTCGAATTTTTAAATATTTCAACTTCACCGTTAATTATTCTTGATAGTGAGAATTATATAGAATATGAGTGTTGTTGATTAAAATATAAATAAACAATTCGAAGTTTTATAAATCATTAACTAATTAAAGTTATTAGCAATTAGAATTAGTATATGTAGTGGAACTTTAACATAGATCTTTTCATGCAGAATGCATTACTTAGATCATATTATATAACATGCATTACTATGGACCTAGTGGGGTATGAAGTTTTTTTATACATCTATCATAAGAATAAAATGTAGTTTTTGGAGTTCAAAGAATCAAATTTATTGTATTGTCTCGTAAATTTACTGAATATTATTTACATTGTAAACGTTGAAATCTTCTTGCATTTAATAATGAAGATAATAATTCAGAGCTAATAACTTTGTTGCTCAAAAACAGTTACAATGGGCTGACTGGTCATTAATAAAGGTATCACCATTGAAGAATAGGGATAGATATACCCCATGATATTGTAGATATTTGTGTTATTATAGTTGGATGTCATAAGAAATATCACAGATATGGTTGAAGAGAATAATTAACAATTGATCCAAAAAGTACTAAAAATATCTATATACACAATCACATACACACTATAAAATATCAATCAATAGATAAATATTTAATAAAACGAGCAGTTATGAAATACGCTTTGCTAATTGAAAGCTAATATTATATTCAGTTTTTTACGAACTTCCCCTTCATATGTCTTAAATGAAACATGTTAAAAGTAGATTAACATTTTATAATCTTAGAAACGCGTTGGTCTATCCATTTTAATTAAGAAACAAAAAATTACGCTTGAACATTTGAAAATTAACTTCTTATTTCCTTATCATGTAAACTCAAACTCAGATTAAACAACAAAAGTTTCCAGCATATATGTAAGTATTTATAATTCCGTGCGTTATTCTCACAAGATAAAACAAAAAAATTAAAAAATATTTCAAATTTATTTTTATTATAAATGACGAAATGACTAATAAATCCTTTATTAACTGGAACAAAAATGAAAAATAAAAATAAATAAAAACAGAAAAATCCAAAAAATTAGTATTTTTCAATTACCCACTGAGCTGCTATAGATCATGGAAATTGAAGATCGCCCTCCCACGACGTAAGAAAGTTGGTAGTAATCGAGAATAAGCCATTATTAAGTTTGACCGCGATCTCGACGCGTGTAATTTAGTCTTTTCCGCAAGCTACTAGGCAGTCGTCAACTCATCCTATGAAGGAACACTTATCAAACAAGTACGTGATTACAGAAGTGAGATTTACTTAGGCGCCATATAAGTAATGATGAGGCCACATTTTCACGAAACTTAGTTTTTTGGAGGGAATAGAAAATGCCCTGTATCTAGAAAAAAATAACTAACATGTGTAACTTTTGTAAGTGAAGCAAGAACTCCAAAAATATTTTTTAGATTTTCATTTATAAATAATTCTAGGGGGCATGTATATTTGATAATATACATGCCCCCTAGATAATAAGCCCCCTAGATAAATATTAGGGCATGTATTTTTGATGTTTTTATTTAAAAATGTTTTTCCTTAGTGTTTATCTACACTTATGTATATCTTTGCAAAAGAAATTGTTACTACGATTTTTATATTTTAAANTTTTTTTTTTTTTTTTTTTTTTTTTTTTTTTTTTTTTTTTTTTTTTTTTTTTTTTTTTTTTTTTTTTTTTTTTTTTTTTTTTTTTTTTTTTTAGTATTTAAACTAAAATTTGCAATAGAACAAGTGTAAAATTGAAATTAGTTTCAAATAAAACCTGTTAAATTGTTCAGAGAAAGCCGATCCTATTGAACGGCTGCAAATTTGTATATCATTCCTGAATTGATTAATATTGTTAACGGACAATTCAAATTTTTTGCCCTCAAAATAGAGGAGGTAGTCTCAGTCTAAAAAATGTATAATAGTTTAGTCAGAAGAACTGTCGAAAGTGTGACTCCTTAATGTCGATTACAATTCTTGCATATTTTATTATAATAAACGACTCAAAACCTTTTTTTTTTTTCACACAATTATAAACTCGTTTATTCATCGATAATTTCAAGAAAAATAGAGTATATTATTATAATTATTATTTAAATATCAATCATATCGATCAGTTTTTCAATATCGATCTATTTTTTCATACGTCTAAATAATTTCGTTCGACGAAACACCAGTATTAACAAAAAAATAAAATTAACTCTTAGCGTTCCGGAAGAAATTCAATTTCACTACCCACTATATGTAATCATCATAAATAATTATTTAATTTTCATTATAATAAATTGTAAATAAGACTACACTACAAAAAATGTTTTTTTAAATTAAGCAAAAATTTGTCAAAATAGCTCAAAAAATAAATATAGTCGAATTTAAAAACAACATTTATTCAAAATTTACACTCTATTTTGTATAAAGGTGCATAGTCTGGAATGTGATGTGGAAGGAAGAATGCATGACAGAGATGTTCAGTAGCTGACGGCAGGATTCGATCTAAGGACCTTCAGGTTCATAGGATGATGCTCTGCCCACCATAGTTGTACACCCCAGTCCATTGAGAGTTAGGAAGCTTCATATAGTGGCCACTGCAATACCATACATCCCACTCGTTTAAAAGTTTTTAAGATGTAGCTAATAAGCAAAAAGTAAAATTCCTCATGAATAAGCTTTTGGGACCAAATTTTCCAAATTGTAATCCTTTGTATGGAAATTGAAATTTAGTATATCATTATAAGTCATTGCAGCAACAACTATATAAAGTTTCCTAACTCTTCCTGGACTGGGATGTTAAATTCTACAACAGACCTTGGTTAGAATCCTTGCCGTCAGCCATTGACCATCTTTCTCACGCATTTCTCACTCCACATCACTTTTGAGACTATTCATTTTGCACAAAAAGATGTATGTGTTGTTTCAGTTTTGAATACATATGGTTTTTAAATTCGACTATTATTTCGTTCGGAGCTATTTTGACACACTTCTCCTGAATTTTGAGAAACCTTTTTTCGTTTTACGATGTACAGTAAGAGTGACAAAAATAACAAAATGATTTTCGCCACCATAATATAGGCGGCATTGGACCTAGAAAGTAAAAGTGCCACATCACTTATATGGCGGCATTAGTCAGTTAAAAGAGGAGATTAAACTCTCAACGGCTCTCCTGACTGAATAATTACATTTTATTGAGTGAAAGTATTTTCTGCTCCTGTTTTCGAACTTAAGACTGCGCATTAGGACACAAAATCTACTCATTAGATCAAAAGTTATATAACTGTTTCTTTTTTATTTAGCGCATTGAAAACGTCATAATGAATTAAAATTTTTGAAGTAACTAAAGTGTAACAAAAGTTCCTTCGCTTAAAAATAAATTTAAAACGTGTCTGTAATCATTTGTGCTGTGTAATACTGTAATTATTAAACAGGAGTAAACCGATATAAACAATTTACGAAATTCATTTCTCTAAATTTTACATAAACAATGATGTTTAAAAAATTTTCTTAAAAATCTGATTCCTTTGGTTATTTTCAAAATCGCTGGGGATCTATTTATTTGAAATTTTACATGAAGATAGTTTCATATAATACAAATAAAATAACAATCAACAGTTATAATACATAATCGTTTGTGGCACGTAGCGATGTCCGAAGGTATGAAACAATGGTACAGAATTAAACTAAACAAACAAAGGTAACAAAATCGAGACTTTGTATGCACATTTTCCCCTCCCCATCCCATTATATTTTCCATATTACTAAATTCTATCTTTGAAATGATCTAAAATTAATTATTATTTTTACTACCACTAAAATGTTATATTTTCAGTAAACATCAAAATTTCAGCTTTTATTCACTTCATTAGTTGCAGAATTTTCTAATCATAAGTTTTTATATTTTAGTTCACAATAACTATATAAACGTCTTCAAAATTCCTCAAATTCAAGAGGCACCTAGGCATGAAATAGGGGCTGATTAACTGCCGAAGTTTAAAGTAGTGAAAGTCTTAAAAAAGAGGGAGAGAGAAAGAAATAGAGGGTGAATTGGTGCCCTTTAAAAAAAAGTTTTCTTTGAAAAGTTATCCAAAAGATGGATAATTGTCGAAGATTATCCATCTTTTGGATAACTTTTCAAAGAAAACTTTTATTGAAGATAGAAGATTGGTTTAACTACGATTAAAGTGTTGGTTCATTACTTGTCAGTCTTATTCATTACTTGTCAGTCTTATTCATTATTGTCAGTCTTATTGTCTTATTCAATTTTTTTTAAATAAATTACTTATTCATAAATTATCTTAAATCCATCGTTTTGAAGGCTTTGTTACATAAAACCATTGTTACAGAAAGTTTACATAAAAATATTCAATATTTAAAAATATTAAAATATGTTTAAACATAATGTTTAAAGTATTCATCAACTCTGTTCGAAATTCTGTGAAAAATCGAAATTTGACTGAAAGACTTGAAATGAACATAAATAAATAATGAATTTAAAAATATGCTTAAAAGTAATATCTGTAACATGTTCAACAATCAGAATATCAATAACTTACAAGCAAAGAAGCATTACTGACAAAAAAGCAATATAAAATTGATGCGGAAATTCTTGAATCGTTAGGAGCAAGTGGAACTAATGACACGTAATAAAATAGATAAGATATTAAAAATTTCTCGGACCTTTCATTTAAAATTTTCTTTGCATAATATAATAAAAAATTAATTATTACTCTTTTAATTTAATTACATCCAATCAACAATAATTTGAGAAATAATTAAAAACACTTGGTGTTCCTCATAAACTTAAAATTTATTTATTTACTTTTAACAGTATAAAAAGTTTGAAATAATTTCAATACGTTTTTTATAACATATTATTCGTTTATTAAATGCTCCTATAAAATATAAAACACCAGTGACAACCAAAATCTGCGGTATTTCTTTTTTTTATTTATTTATTTATTTTTTTTGTGGTAAAGCATAATAAACAATTAAAAATAACTAAATACAAACATTACTGTATAAAAATTAAACAAAGACACCGAATGTGAGTATACTTAAAAATAAATCATAGAAGAACTTCATTAAATAGGAATTAAATGAAATTGGAAGAAATAGAAATATCAATAGAAAATTAAATATAAAATGAATGTAAATCAACATCAAATGAAGTACAAGATTAAAATATACAAAGCTCTTAGGAAAGTGTGTAAACTGAGCTAAACGTGAATACATAAGTAATTTTCGAATTCTTAACGTTCCTTATAAGTTTTTTCATTGTTGCTGATTTCTTTTTATTTGGAAAAATTGATTAAGTTTTAATAAAATTAATTAAGCAAGGAAAATCTTGGTTCTGTTACCAGTGAATAATTTCGTTTTTTACTACATAAATAAAAAATAAATAAACAGGCAAATGAATAATTCTTTTCGAGTGACATTTATTACAGATACAAAATTAGAAATTTTTGTCTACTTTGAACCACAATAATGAGCAAATTCTCCGGAATCTTAAGTTTTATAGGAAATTGCATCACAATATGCAGCTAATAAAACCATTGTAAACTCGATTACACGATACTGGAAGAACGGAAAAAATGGTTCAAACTTGCTTAGGTTGTTGCAAACTTGTTCGATATTATAGTTCAACAATTTTTCCCAGAAGGCGTGATCAAATTTAACTGAAAAGTTTCAATTTTCTGATATTCTCCTTACTATTACATATTCGTGATTGTAATATTAATCATGCAACTAGCATGATAAAGATTTCTCTGATGATTATAAAATTCCTCTTACTTATAAAACTTTTTTATTTATAAAATTCCTCTTAAAACTTTCTCCTTATTATTACTACTTTTACACTAAAACTTAGGCAAGCAGAAAAGACAAATCAAACGAATGAATCATCTACAGAAAATAATTTTCGGAAAAGTGAAAAAGTAAATTAATGCTTATGGAATGTTGGAAAGGTGAAAGAGAAAATTTTATAAAAATTATTTTGCGCACATATTTTTTTTTCTTTCCTATTTTTCCCCGCTGTTTTTTATTTGTTTATTTATATGTTTATTTTCCGGTATTTAAGCTTTTGAATAATTACTTTATGAGTAATTCAATATGCGTAACAAACTTTATGAACAACTAGATCGTGATATTGGAAAAATGTAAAAATGATACGGAAAAATAATATTTATTTATTAACACATTTTTGCACCCATTTATTAAACTGTGTATCATCTACTTTTCATCGTCAAATCTATAAATTATAATCTATATCTTTTAAATCGTCAATCTATATTTCTCCGCAGCATTTTCCCTTATTAAACATTTTTCTTCAGAATAAAAGGATTAAAAATAAGGCTGCATAAAATTATAAAAGGTGCATTGCATAAAATTATAAAAATAATCTAAAAGTTTGTAGATTCGTAAATATATTTATTAGTAACCATTGTTTCGTATTGAAATAATGAAAATATTTTATTCGGAATCTGTTGAAGAACACCCTTATTAGAATGAGAAAACATTAACACTTTATTTTCATTTTATCACGCCAAAGACAATCACTTCGCCTCTAATTTAGCGTAAGCAGCTAAGAAAAAAGACATTTAGATTGCTTTAAAAGTAAGAGTATTAATAGAAAGCGGGTCAAGGGTCGGAAAAGAGGCCTCTCGTAAGGTGATACAGCCGAAGGCGGCGGAAGTATAACTGTGGCGTGTTTATAACTTCATACACTCCCCCCTCTTCACTTTTTTTTTCCTAGTCAGGGAATGCCCCGGGGCTAGCAACGGTATTTACCCGACACGCGCCTCTTTCTCCCCTTAATATTAACCGTTGTTTTAACGGGAAACAAAACACACAACATCATTTCAAGGCGAATGTTGAACGGTCATGGTCATCAAACCTATGGGGAAGGGGGTAGATAAAGAATGATTTAGTTCATCTATACGCACTTTTATGCTTTCGGAGCGAAAGAGTTTGTATGCAAATAATGAACTTCTTTATTTTTTTTCCACACTTCAATAATTTTTCCGTTTTGTTCATTTAGTGCTAAAAGACCGTTACTTCTTTACTACTTCTACTTCTTTTAAATTAATCAATATACAATTACGTTTTGTTTTTATTTATACTAGAGCCCCTGAATTAGACAGGTCGACTTATCATTTCTTTTTGGAGCAAAGAGCTAACATAAGCACATAACATAACTAATACTAACATAACGATAACTTGCGAACTTGTTTGCTCCAAAATTGCTTGATAGGTCAGCTCTGATAGTATAGGAGCCTTAATTTATACCATTAAAGTAAGAAATTAAAAAAAGTGAAAGAAGGAAACATATACATTGTTTGGAGAAACATATCGATTATCAACATCACCTAAACATGTTACTTCTGATGTTGATATTAGGAAAATAAGATCGCGTTGTAATTCTACTCTACCTTTTAGTTCTTTCTAGGGCTGTGGAGTCGAAATCGGAATAAAGTAGATTTTGAGGTAAAAGAAGTTTGAATCATGGAATCGCTGAAAACGCGTTGACCCGAACTCCAGTTTTTGTTGGACATTATGAATTTGAAATTTGACGAATTTTGTTACGAACAAATTAAAAAAGCAAGGAAAGCCAGCTATGAACTCTCAATCGGGAATGTAATTATATTCAGAACAATTGAAGCATTCAAATCAGGACAGTCAGATTGATTTTCTATTGATTCTTTAGCATCATCTTCTAATAATGAATAAAATGTTGAGAAATATTTGGATAATATTGAAAAGGCTGATGCAAAGCGAAGGAGATTAAAAATACAAGAGTCTTTAGATATAAAAATAAAAAAAGCACACACTCACTCACACACACATATATATATATATATAGATCTGTCGGATATTTTCGTTACAAGTTGGAATATGCATTCACATGTTCTTTAGCGCTACGTGTGTCCTGAAGCAAGAACATTATCATTGCGTGGAAGGGGAAATGCTCCACTATTTTTTTATATAAGAACCTCTTCCATTATTTAATATGAGGTGTGTACNGTGTGTATATATATATATACATAATTTTTTTTTTATTCCAAAAAAAATTTTGTTCAATTATCTCTAAGGTTTATTTACTCTTCGAATAAATAAAAAAAGCGAGAGTTAGACAGAGGGTGCGGTGGCGTGCGCATCAGTTTCCGTTACCACTCACCACCTGTCGCCTGGGTCTCGCAGGTGGTACCCGCGCAATGCCGTTACATCGACACCCTTTTTCGCTACTTATTTTCTTCCACTGAGACGATTTGTCTCCAGTTTGTGTATCACTGAAGTCCATCGAAACCCATTTCTGATATTTAATTCAACTAATAAAATCCTTTTCCAAATCTTCGGATTTTTGTAATTCGGAAGCTAAAAGTGACAGGCAGTACTGCAGCCAAGCGCAAAGTCTTAAAGCGGAAACTTAACTCAAAGAAAAGATGTATTATGCCTTTTATTAACTAGTAAAGCTATTAACTAAATATCCCCGAAAAACTGAAGCGGTAAGATATTACTTGGTTGAAAACTGCATTTGCTTCAAAAATATGCAAAGTGGAAATAACAGCTGACAAGTTTCAAGCGCTCAAAAACAGGCGGCTATTTTCAAGACTTGCCAGACGCGAATGAGAAGAAACAAAAATGATTTGAAATATAAAAACGTAGAGTTTAAAAAAAATGGAAAAATAAAGGTGAGAAACAAAACTTTGTCTTCACTGGACAAATGCTTTAAAATTTGGACTTCAAGATTATAGATATGTTCTTTATCAAGAATACAAGAAATCATCATTTGCTGTTTATTGTTGGAATCTTAGACATAAATTCAATTTCGCCAATGCTGAAACTATTTTCACCCCAGTCACATCAGCTCATCTTGATGCCTTGAAATCTTGTTTTATTCATATGAATACTGCTTCCCTTTTAAGGACATTAATTTCTCACCACCTCTCCATAGCACGTAGAAATACATTCTACACTAATTTGCCCCTCTCGGTTACTGTGGTTTTTCTTGTTCTGTTTTTCATCTTTTTTTTCTCTCTCGACTACTACGGTTTTTCTACTTTTGCTTCTCACCTTTACTTTTCCGTCCCGCAGTGGACTGATCGTTAAGACACGGTTCCCAGCAGATCACCGAAGTCAAGCATCATTGGCTGCGGTCAGTGTGCGGGTGGGTGACCACTTGGATCAATCTGCGTAGGGACCGAGGGTGTGCGGTATTGATCCTCGTTAAACTGTTCTACCGTAAAGTGCTCGACTTCGCGTGCAGGTCGTCGGGCTACCGATGCGGGGGTGCCACCCCCTTTGCAGAGGATCAAAATTGTGATGGCATGTCTTCGGATTATCCTCAGAGATGTTTCCCAGACCGTCGCCAATAGCCCATTGTGCAGCTCCAGTGCGACGTAAATGAACTACAACAACAACAACCTTTACTTTTCCATTTTTCGCTGGCAACTTAACGTTTTTTATTGCAAATCACTTCTTCTCTTCATTGACGTCTGCCAAGTCTTGAAAATGGCCGTCTGATTTTGAGTGTTTGAAATACGTCGACTGTTATTAACGGTTTGTATATTTTTGAAGCCATTGAACTTTTTAATGAAATAGTAAAGTCATTGTTATAAATTAATGGAGTGCTGCTAGATTATCTTAGTAAAAAAGCATTCGTTTTCGGACTCAAGCTGACCCCCAATCCCGAGCATCGTTTATACTACTCTCAATTGAAGATTATACATATGAGGAAGGGGAAAGAAAGGAATGAACATAAACTTCCTTCTATATTCTTGTCGCAACGACCTTACTTGTTATGCATAATTGTGGATGTTACGCCAATTGCTTACGAGCGCTAAATTTCGGAAATTTTTCTTTCGTAATGCAGATAAATTTTACTCATAAATATTTTATCCTGTTTTAATATTTAAAATAAAAGTAATTACCCAATGTAATTATAGCCTTTATATCTCGATACTTGACTCGAAAGTTCCCGTGTCTTGCGAATCTGGTTCAAAATTATATGGTTACATTATATCTTAAATCCATCTGCGTGGTTCGAAACTGATTGTAATGAAATATAAATCTAAAGATTTTCAATTTGTGTAAATCATTATACTAGGTATCTATGAAAAATCAAAATCTGGCAAGTCGAGTCTCTTCGGTGCATTGAAGCATTTACACAGTCACTTTCGTGTGAGTCCAAAATGTTTTTTAAATATCGCAATTTCTAGCTTATCGATAAATGGCGACAGTCATTGAGCAGTAATAGTGAATTTCAAAGTAAGGTTGGTATCAATGAGCTATTTATCCTTAAAATCGTAAGTTTCGATAGTTTGTTAGGAGTTAAATTAAATGATACTTTGAATACTAACATATATCCAGAAATAGAATTTATATTCATGAAATGTTAATTAAATATTGGAACAACAAAATTAAATGCCGTTATTCCAATGCAGGAAATAAGTCTACTTTATGATAATGAGGCTATTTTTAAATTTTATTCGTGTTGTTCTTTCTAGAATAATTTAAATAATTTAAAGATATCCCAGATTTAAAATTTGCTTAGAAGAATATATCAAAAAACTCAAGAACGTCAATTATTCACACAATTGCCAGGACCATAAAATGATCAGTCATTAAATTTGAGTCAGATCACTAAGCCTTTTTAAGCAATATATAGATGAAACTGTAAGTTGTTCTGAGAGTTTATTGTCAAAATCCTTATTATAAATTAATCCAGGAAACATACAGCAAAAAAAGAAAAAAAAGAATTAATTTAATTTTATGTCAATTTGCATTTTAAAATTTAACCTGAACCTAATAACACCACTACTTGAATCACGATTTATTTCATTTATTTATTCATTTATTCATATATTCATTTATTCATTTATTCATTTATTCATTTATTCATTTATTCATTTATTCATTTATTTACTTACTTATTTATTTATTTATTTATTTATTTATTATTTTAATTAATTAATTTATTTATTTCAGCATTTTTAAATTCAAAATAAAATAAAAAGTTATAAATAATTTAGTGGCATTTAGCTCTGACATTCATCACACTTTTATTATTTATGTCATAAAATAAATTGATAAACAAGTATTTTTACATCTAATTCATGGAAATAATACTAAAAGTTCCAAAAGAGCAAATACCGATAAAGTAGTTTATTCACTGAAAATTTAAGAAAATTTGTGTGAGGTTATTATTTTGTTGAGAACTGTCATAATTCAGAATAATAAATAACATCGAACGACTATTTAGTACAAAATAGTCGTGAATAATGACAAAATGATAAATCTTGTCTCAAAAATATTTTGACGAAAGACTGAATTTTTCATTATTTTTAGAAAAAACTGGTCAACAAAATTTTTGTTAATTTAAACTTATAACTCATATATATGTCAGCCACTATCAAAAAAACTGAACTGCGTCAAAAGAAACCAACATTATCTATTCCATATTATTTAATCATTTGTTATGAGCGCGACAAATGCAAATGGAACCTTATTTTGTTTTTTGTCCACTTCTGAGAAAACTGGATGTTTGTAGACAAATATCGAGACAAACTCACCTTTGTAAGATGGAAAAAAGGCGCATTACCTTTAATCGATAGACTGCGTAGTTTTCTTGTTAGAACGGATATTCTAACGTAATCTATACCCGGAGAACTTCGATTACAAGAACAGGAAACAAAAAGAACTGTATTAACAGCGATTTGAATGCTAATTTTTGTTTCCAATGTTTGTTAACCCTTAATCAATTTTTAAAGTTTTAGAGGAAGAAGTCAGGCCTCACCAAATGAGTTGGTGAGGCCTGACTTCTTGATATANATATATATATATATATATATATATATATATATATATATATATATATATATATATATATATCCTGGATTTAAAAATTTTGACATACAAGTGTTAAGATTTATAACAGGCAATAACTTATCTCTAAATTGTTTTTATTCATTTGTGTTATCGTAACACCAAGTGAATACCTCGACAGAGAAATAAAATTTTCCACAACAATGGATAAATTGTCCTTAATTATGAAAAAATAACTCAAGTAAGAAAATAGCTCGGAAAAAATTACTAAAAAATTGCAATAACTTTCAAACAAATAGGAATTTCGAAAGAAAATCGCGAAATTCGAAAAATATAAATGGAAATAGCCCTTTCAGCGGTTATGATAACTTTGTTGCCGCATTTCAGCTGGCTGCTATATCATCTCACCAGTTATTTTTTATTACAAATTTAACAGATGATAATTCTCAAACTACTAATAAATTTTTTTTAATGCCGTGGTAATTCTTGGACAATTTTTTTACACATCCTCGTCAATTTTCTAAATCGTGGAGTTTTTGCTCAGTAAAATAAAATATAACGTATAAAACAACAAAAGGAAAGTGAGAAAAAATTCGCTAAAAAGTATTTAAAACTGCAATAACTTTCAAGCAATTCGGATTTCGTTTTTTTTTTTTTTTTTTTTTTTTTTTTTTTTTTTTTTTTTTTTTTTTTACAGTCTAGAAAATATGATCCCAATAATTTAGTCTGGAGTTTGTTTTGTTGGTCAAATGTTTAAGGCCCTTAATGTTTGTTTTACTTTTTGTGTATTTCACTATATATATTTGAACTATATTTAAAGTAATAAAGTAAAAAAATGCAAAAAATTATAAAACTCGTTTAACCAAAGATAATTTAGGCAAAATATAGTTTTTTAAGGTTTTTTCATTAATTTTGTTATTTATTTTAACAATGGTGAAAAAAAAGAATTATGAAGTAAGAATTTGACCTTATTCGTTTTCATTGAAAAATACAAAATTCCAATGACATCGGCCGAATAGTTTCTGTGCAGTAAAATTTCCAAAACGTCATACTTTTGCATTTTTATTTCTTAAGAAGTATCTGCCGATTTCGTTTGAATTTTTGATTTTATCATTTCATGTTACTCAGTTTATATTGATCTGAAAATGTCAATGCCTCACAATTTAAAAGTGCTTCGACCATTGTAAAAACAAACAATTAACAAAAATATTAAATAATATCAATAACTGCTAGATAATTATAAGTGATAAAATTGTCAAACTTTTTTTTTTGGACAAAATTTACAATTTTGTACAAATAATTTTCACACTTGAATATATATACTAATTCATACTACTCAAACTTTTGGCTCCTTTACTATTACTATTGGAACTTTATTTTCCAGATTACGACTATTATTTTGCCTTCAAATTATCTTCAATACTTTGAGGATAAAGAATAGAAATACTTCGGGAAAAAAAAGATTTGTTTATTCTGAGAAGAAAAAGAAACGGAAAAAAGAAGAAAAACAAAAAGAAAGATTTTTTAAGCTGATTTTCTAGTTTAATTCCTCTTCTGCACGAATTAATTAGCATATTTAAGTTATCTTTTCGAAACCCTAAAATTTTTTCTGAGTACATAAAAATCCGATCAATAAATCAAAACTTAATAATTTGCTCAGTTTTACATTTTGCACTCTGAGTTTGAGTCATCCGTCATTTATTCAAAATCATTTTTACTATAGATTTTACCACACTAAACCCACAAAATACAGAGAAAAAAAGTAAATTTTGGCACCAGTGAGTTGTAAATTATGCACCATTCATACAACATGTAATATATTTTGACCAATACATTCCACCATAAAAATTACATAACATTATCAATACTCATTTTAGTCAAAAATTTATTCAGAAGAATTAGTCAAGTCTCATGAATGTGGTCATCAATCATTAGTCAAAAATTTACGCATAAATAATGAATGTTGTTGACTAAATCTGTTCATGAATGGTGGAAGCGATGCTCCTTTACGAAAAGAATGATGAATGGTTCAGAGCAATCAAAAATGAATCTTATCTCTGAACAATCATATTGTCAGCCTTCCAATAAGAAGTAAAAAAAGGATGGGCAATTTTTGCAATTACCCAGATCTGCAAACTTCTTTAGGCTCAGCAGATTTCAAAATAGACCAGAAGAAAAATATTTACTTTCAAATATTTACTTAACAATTGATTTAAAAAATAAGAACTTATTTTTTATGAAAAATGTGTGTTGCACACATTTTCGAAATGTCTTGTTTCAATAAATATTTACCAACAGAAATTTTAATTGGTTATTAAAAATGGTGAAATTCTTGTGGATCTAGACGTATTACAATCAAGAAACCACTTAAGATCATTTTCTAACGGTACCTTATTCATGTTATTCGATTATAGGAGAAAGAGGAGGGACAAAAAGTTGAGGAGCTATTCCAGATCCAATCCGCGGCTGGGACGGCGGGGGAGGCTCATCTAAAAGGCGGGTCTTAAAGCTTGCGTCACATCCAATGAAATGTGCCCGTCCTGTCAGTCTGAAGGGGCTGCAATCAGTCGTCCGTAGTAGAGGTCCCGGTGCTGAAGGATTCAGGTGTCTAGTGAGGCTTGGATTACCTTCGTAGCGTTCCGATTCTTTTGTTATTAGGATTCCACAAAGAAAAGAGGATTACTAGACTCGAGGATTCTGCAACTGCGCAAGTGAGTTTCATTTCCTTTACCTTTCCTATTTAGTGATAGTATTCAATTTAAAACCGCGTTTTTTTTAGCTGTTGCTTGAAATGTCTTACCGAAATTCTGTGATGAAATCTAACTTTAAGAATTAAAGAGAACACCGGCTTCATCGATGTTCTTATAATAAAACTTCACTGTACTAAGACGAAGCGTTTTTAAAAAAAAATAGGTAGCAGTTATGAGATCAGGATATTTAAATGAAAATACGCCTTATAAGTAATAAGGAAAAATGATGAAGCCCAATCTAATACTCGACGCCATAAAAAAAAATAATTAATTAAAAAATAATAAGAATGTACATGTTTTGAATTAGGTTCTGTCTTGAGTACAAATTACTGAAAGCTAGGATATAATTATTCACGATCAAACTCAGAAAAGTTTTGTTTAGAATAAAATATATAGTTGCTACATTTATCAATACTGAAACTGTCAAGATAAATATATTAACGAGAAACAATGTAGATGACATTGTAACTGAAAAATCTAACAGAATCATGGAAATTTACGATACTTAAGTTTATGCAGATTTTCGCTTTAAGTTGTCAATTGCATGAGGTAATTTGTGCCCAACGTTTTTATTTAATTATTGTTAATTCCCCTTACAATTTTGCAAAGTAGGCTAGCTTGCCCCACGTTTAAGTGGTTGATTAACTAAATTGCCTAATAGGTCAAAGAAAGCTATGTTTTACAATATTCAACAAAAATTCAATAATGGGTGCTAAAAGGAGGTTTGACTGACCATTCTTGTCGAGAAAGTCTTTGGTCAAGGTCCGTTAGCTGCGCGTGTTCTATTGTAGTCATCGATGCGATGCGCACCTCCTCTAAAATGAATGCATAAGATAAAAACAAACATGTCTTATTATTGGAGTCCATTCGGTTGACCGATTCCTTCTGTTCCTGGAGTGGATACCCTTTTTTAAAACAATGACTCAGAATGATCCTCGTTTAGTCCCGCTTACACCTCTCTTCAACCATTTTAGATATTTTAACACCTCACTGACTTTTCAGTTTGTTTGTTTATTTGAGATTTGTAGGTGGCACTTATTATGCTAGGCGACAAATATTTAGTGTTATTTCAGCAGTGAATAGTTTGTTTGTTGAGTGTGTGCGTTTATCTCGGTTTTATATTATGCATGGTATAAACGTGCTATCTGTTTGTAAGATATTCCAATTTGTTTACATTCAAATTTCATTAAAAAAAATTATTCAATAATTTTAAAATTTTTCACAGTATAAGATAAAGTTTATTTTATATAGAATGCATGACGATAATTTGCGATGAAACAGTAATTAATTTAGTTTTTTTCCTTTTTTTTCTCATTAAATATTATTATCACAACATACCCACGGATTTAATAACAACAAATCTATAAAAGATGTTCATATTTTTTTAAAACTTTAATGAAATTTTAGAAATAAAAAAATAATAATATTAAAAAAAAGTTCAATGGGACACTATCATTTTTTGATATTTCTGTGATTTTGAAATATTTTTATATAATTTTTCAGTTTCGTTTCTTTTTATTATCATTTTCTATTTCTTGAATTTAACCAAGTAGTTAGCTTCCTATTCTATTAAAACAACATTAATATATTTTAAACTGTCTCAGTGCAGTATTTAGACTTTCATTTTGGTGAAGTGAAGATTGACAGCTGCGAAACTTAAAATAAGAGTCGGAAATAGCTGTCAGCGGAACCCTTCTTCGCCCGAAGCTCTTTAAAAGTAAACAACAGGTGGCTAGCGGAAAGTGTCCCTATCCTGCGCTATCTTTAAAAGACTTGATTAAGGTAAAAGAGAAATCTTAGGTACAGACGAAACGTAAATAAGAGTTAGAAAATGATTCATTCATTTCCAATCTATGTACTATTTACTTTGCTGGAGTTTCCAATTATAAATCCATAGCATCACAATTGTATGAGGTGGAAAATTAATCGCAATATATATCAGAATTCAGTATTCAAGTATACTTGAAGTAACCAGCAGTTTTCAAATTTCATTGATCGTCCTCAAAAACTTTCAAACTCTTTAAAGACAGAAAATGTCCCCAAATTTTTCAGAAAGCATATAATCTTTTTTACTTGCAGCGAAATATCAAATAAAATCAGAAATGAGAAAAAAAGAATTTTTATTTTAACATTATTTTTATCATTCTTAAAAAAGAATTTTTATTTATACGAAGAGCAAAAATGCATTATGCTTAAACAAATGAAAACGTGGTACTTGTCTATAAAAATTCTGACGGAAAATTCTAAAAAAAATTATTATTTAGAATATTATTTGATATTTTGAAACTGCTCTGTAATTGTTATCAACTTAAAAATAATTCTTTGTTTCACATATAAATTAATATTTTCCATAAATATATGGTGTTCTCAAATCAAAATTTTTCGAAGACGCTCCACTGATTTGTCTTCAAAATCATGGTTTGTAAATCTGATCACCTTAGGTCTACTGGTAGTCACGTTGCTAAGTAGTAGTTTGTTATACCTATATTTAAAAGGGATCTGTACAATCTAAATGAAAAGTATGTAGATATACGGGTGGTGGACAACTTAATTTTATGAAACAATATTTCCTCTCAATAAAATAGGCCTTTAAAATTTTGTACGCTCAAACTGTTAGCTTATTTTGAAAGATTACGATGTATGCATAATGAAATTAAGTAGTTTCAAATACTTTCAAATAGTTCTTTTTGGGTCTATATCAACTTAGCACTAATCACAGCAATAGGATTGTTCTGAATTAGAGCAAGTATATAAATATCGTTTTATTAGAAAACTAATCATTTAATTACCAAAAATTCTCAATAGATATGTGAATAAAGTTTGCAAAATATGAATATTGATTCCTCTGTAAGCAAGATTTTAACAAGGCTTATAACCAGAATTTTAACTTTTAAGGCTGGAATCTACAATTATGAGTTTAATTCAGTAAATAGATTTGAAATTCATAAAGACTTAAAATGGACTTATTTTATGAAGAAAAAATAAGTAAAGAAGTAAATTTGCATCGTTTATATATGCTGATATGAGCAAAACTGAGAAAATGTTTAGGATCGGAATGAAATTTGCAGGTTTTTTTAAGGCAGTCTTATTTTAATTAAACAGTGTAACTACAAGACATATCAAGGTATTGATTCAGTTCACATTGAAAAAAAAACTAACCAACAAGCATCTCAATAGTACTAAAAAGTTTCACTTTTACTTCAATAGACTTGAAACAATGGATTTGAAATATTTTTAATGTGTGATTTATTTCGATTTAAATTTGAAGTTGCTAAAAACATTTTAGACAATTTTTTAATAAATAATTACATAAAAATTCTTATCAGTCTAAATAAAACAATAATAGTAGCAAGATTCATTGCACTTCAAAAAAAAAATGCAAAAAATATGAGTGGGGTATTTTTCTGCAGTTTTGAGTCGATTTCTTTTTATTGTCTCAACTTAAAATGAAGAGGCCCAAAAGTTCCGCGAGATTCCTATTTTTATTTGGTATTTAAGTTTATTTTATGACTTTATAAATTTACGAGTACTTTGTTAAAAATTGGAATTGTGGAAGTAATTCTAAACTATGTAACTCTTTATCGCTGCTATGTTCTAATGGATTGTCGAGCGGTTTTATTTTTGAGCTAACACTCTCACTTTATTGACGGGTCACGACCACTAACAATTCAAAATTAAGACGCGTCACGGTACGACGCCTTCATCACTGCCATCCCGCTAGCCGTTACGTGGTTTTGCTAAAGAGATTCTTAGATCAGAGGTCGAGCTGAAACACCGCTTTTCCACAGAACCCCACAGCAAGTACGGAACACTGAAAAAAATTAATGGGTGCTGGAGTGACGTTTTACCGGAATATAAACGGAGTTAAGAGGCCCTTGGTATTTGTGTCCAGAAAGAGGAATTAAAGTGGGCATACCTGTCAAAAGCGGTTTGTTAAAAATTATGAAATGTGACTTTATAGATTAATATTGCAATATTGGGGCTTAACTTTGTTGGAAGATTTTAAGACAGACTAATCTTTTTAATCGCAATATTAAAAATTGGCCTCGTTGAAGCTTACAAACAGAAGTTTAGTGATTGGAATCATTATATAAATGTGATGTAGAAATTCAAATGTGAAAACATTGTATAAAAAACAAGTTAGCATAACATAATCCTACATATTTTCAAGTTGACAAACGCCTACCAGAATTTTAATAGTGACTCTCTCACACGTAGTGTCAAGGGAGACATAAATTATACGGAAAGTAATACTTATTTTTCTAATTTTAAGCGAAAAAATCTAATTATACATTTGTGAATAGGAGGCATGCGATTTCATATTCTTTATGTTATTATGACAACCAGCAATGTTTAATTCTACGCGAATTAAATAATTTATGAGTACTGAAGAAATCACTGATAAATAACTTTTAATAATATCCCTGAAATAAGATTTTACTCATATGAGTTTACTAGTAACGACAAATTTTCATATACAGTTTTAGTACTTGAATAAATAAATATTGTAAAAGAAATAGTAATAATTTAAATAGATTAGACTGGTTTGAATTTTAAATTAATACTCTAGAAACACTTAAATATTATTACTGTGAAATATTGTCCAAAATCCCTCTCACATGGAATAAAAGTTTAATGTAAAAAACAAACAACACTTGAAATATCTCAAATTTTCAAAAATAAATATTGAAAGTTTTTATTTAAGCTTTTATAATAGCTGTTATATGGAATGAACTCTCGGTTGTAGTGCATAAGGTTTTATGTATACTGGTTAATATTTCATGTATACTATATATTCATATCGCAACGGTTCACCGAAAATTCCGGTTTTTGAAATTTTAGCCATTTTTACCACACATTCAGTAAAAAATACGAAACAGAAAACTACATTTAACCAAATGAATGGTTTCTATAACATGCTCTAAAGTATCATGATAAATTACCAAATTTTATCACATATTATTAGACCATATTAAATTGTTAATTTAACTCAAGCGCTTAGGGCAAAAACTACCAAGCTTTTTGTTGCTCTCATGGAGCCACAAACATACTAAATTTTACCACTTTCTGGTAGTTTTAACCGTACTTTTTTTCTTAGTGAAAACAAAAACAAATTAAATCAAAATCTTCATACAATTCAAGTCTCTGTACATAAACAATTTATGCTGCTTTTTTTTTTCATTCAATAATCATGCTGAAAATAATTTTACTAAATACTTTGAACTAGAGAGGCATTGAAAGAACTTAAATTATGTTTTAGTGAAAAATTAAAAACAATTTCACAATTTATGTTGACTTAATGTCTTATGTGTTTTAAAAGAAAATGTGTATTTTTTTAGCCATTCACTATTCAATTTTTATTATTCTGTAATGGAATTAAGCAAAATGTTTGTCTATAATGTAATATAAAAACTTTCATTCTAAAAAATAATATTAATGTGTTAAAGCCGCTATCCCCTGTTCTAAATTCTATAAATAAAATGAACAAATATAGTTGATGAGTGAAATAAAGCATACTTCAAAAGCATAGCCTATTTTTTTACTTTAAAATTATAAAATTTATTTATTAATTATATAATGTTTGGGAAATACTTATATTTCAAATATATTTGCATAAGTTTACGCAAAATTGAACGCTTTAAAATGGATATGCGAATTGAAAGAATCACTAATAATTTATTTGAAAATATATTATTTGAAAAAAATAGTCATAAGTAGGTCTGCTACCTCTATTAGAAATAAATAACAAAGCCAAAAACTACTGATTTCAGAAGCAGTTGTTTTGAGCTTAAATGCAAGTAATCGCGATCATGCATTAAATAAATTGTCAACTACACACCGTTTTCTTCATTGTTTGCTTATTGTTAAAGGGTTTTTTTTAACCTGACAAATTTAAAGAAACTCTACTCTACTTTTGTTATAACTCTGTTTATTTTAAATTTTCAATTACGAAAAAACCCAAAATTTTAAACGTATCATCAGATAAAAACAGCTTTTAAAGAAACGAAATCTAATTAATATTCATTAGATTTTTTAACAAAATAAGTTTTAAACTGCTTTAAAGTATCTCATATTTTTGAATTAGAATTTCTACACAACAACAATACATTGAAAAAGAATAGCTTGGAGGACATAGTTACTTTCTCAATTTAACTTAAAAATAATTTTAAATTTTAAACCACGAAAATAGTACATTAAACCAACGCTCGAAGCATGTCGACTTATATTACCAACTTTATAAGTTTAAAGCAAATTATGTTTTTGGATCTGCAAATATAACTGTAGTACTACAAACTTATTATGTATTTAATACTAAATTTTTGTTTCAAAAATTTCGAACTTATTTTATTTTAATGTGTAGTTAAAATTAAATTTAGAAACTTTAAAACCTATAGATATAAAATACCGTTGACAATCAAGTTAGTGACGGAACTCAGCCGTGACGGCAGTTCACAATTGCTTATTGTTTTATTATTATTATTATGTTTATCCTTTATTTACTTATTTAATAAAGTTTCATCTTCCTATTTATACAAATTGAAAACTTACTTTTAAAATTTTTGAATCGCATAAAAAATAATGCCTTTAAGTTTAAAAAATGAAACTAATACCAAATTTCCCATTGATTTTAGCAAGATAGAAAATTTAATGTCGTAAGTGGGAACAAAGAATAAGGTTTCATATGAAAATGGGAAAGTACTAATAATTTGCCAGAAATAAAATGCAACAAAATTTCATGAGATAAAGGAGGAAAAATTTGAGCTTAAATTCAAAATGACATACTGCATTTTAAAAACAAAATTCACCAATGTTGCTTTCTTATTTAATAACAAAACAAAAAAAAAATGTAAGAACTGTCAACAATGAAAAATTTACAATGATAAAGCAAAGCATATTTTCTCAGTACATATTGTATCAAACTTGCACTACTTCAACAATAATAGTTTGAGCTGTAAATAAATAAGTTTTCCTTTCACGCAATTTTATTTAATGAAATTTAAAATATAATGAAGTAATTAGAGATTCTGTAAAAACATGCTGTATCGAAGTTAACAACAAATGCAAGTTATAGAAAAAATAATTCTAACAGCAATTTTTTGTGGGACAATTCTTTTTTTCTTTTTTTTTTAATTATGTTTTATTCGCTATAAGCAAGTTTCAATGCGAGAACAAAACATACAAACTAGCAACGATAAGTGTACAAGAATATAACCTATTACAAAAAATGTATAGCGGACTTATAAGTAATACATAATGTAAAGTGCTTATTTTCCCACTTATTTATTTTTCCAATTTCTTTACTATCCTGAGGATCATTATGAATCAAGGTGATTACTTACTTCTGTTAAATCAAATATAGTTTAAATGATGATTTAACAAGCAATAACAAGTGATATTAAATAAATGAAACGGATTTAATTAAATATATTAATAGAAAATATTAGTTAACTTATTAAAAACTGCAAAAGAAACAAATAAATAAATAAAAAAAAGAAAATATCAGTGTTATATATAAAGTTAAATTTTGAATGAAATTTTTCAGCATGAAAAACTATAATGAAGCAAGTTGGTTATTTATATTTCTCAAACAAGGTCTATGTGAAATAAAAATTTAGCTAGCTAAAAAAAATGAGGGAAATGAATTAATACAATAAAAAATATATTAAAAGAGTAAATTATTTATATTTGATTAAAAACTGCAACAAAAAAACATCTTATGAGTGCGGCATTAAGTAATACGTTAACTTAATGTTAGGCATAATACATAATTCATGATTAGTGACATAATACTGCATGTAAAATGTGTAACCTGAATATGTTTACCAACAGCTAAATTAGTTGCGTTGAGAATTTATTATCTGTTCAAGAGAATGAAAAACTCGGGTTTTTAAAAATCAGATAAAAGATCTGTTTCAGATAAAATTCTCTAACTTATTCTGATAAATGTTTGTTACAAAATATGATGTATGATATTTAAAGGACGACAAGAATTTTAACCTTGATTATGACAAGCAAATAAATAACTGGTTGATACTTGAATTAGTTCTTTGATCGTATAAACAAGAGAAAAATAATCGTTTATTAGTAAGTTTATAACATACACTTACTCTCATTAAACTTATAGTTACACTAAATCCATTAAATAAAGTAACCACATCCACTTTTATATTCTAAAAAATGTGTTTAAACTTAAATATATGTTATCGAAGAGGGAAAATGTTCATTATAATATAACAGGTATAAAAGATTTCCCACTTGCAAAATGATATTTTTTTTCCTTTTTTTATAAAAAAAGTTTTTATTTTATTTATTCATTTTCTTTATTTAGAAAATTTTTTAGTTTTTTTCAGTGAACGTGGTGAACTGAAAAATTAATCCATATGGTCTTGGCTAATTTTAAAGCTAAGCAAATCAGAAGAAAACTACAAAACAAGTCGAAAGTGACTATCAAAATTGGGATTTGACCATTTTTGAAACATGGCTGACAAAATAAATACATAAAATTTAGAAACGAAATTTATTAAGTAAGTTTAAGATTAAAGAATTATTTCAAAAAATTATTAGAAACTACAAAGCGAGAATGATTTCAAAAATCTGCAACAAAAAAATAAATAACAAAAAAAAATTTTTAAAAATGTGTACAAAACATTCGAAATCTCCCGAAACGTTTTCATCTACTCACAGTTTCTAATGTTAGGTTATCACAAGTAAAATCAACGTGAATCATTTCGTAACGTATGGTGATGAAGTCACGGAATTCGTATTTTAAAGGAATATGAAACCACGTGTTTCTTATATTTACGCTTTTAAACGTGTCTCCGTGAACTTAATGGAGACTCAACAAGAACTAACAAAAAAAAATTAAACTATTAAAATAAAAAAATCTATTAAGCAATTGGATGTGTAATCTTTCTTTTGGGGAGTTAAACTTACTTATATTCTGGTTAATCTAATTATAAGAAGCCGCAACGGAGTTAACGAATTTCAAAAATAAATAAATTAATTAATTAATTAAAAATTATGTATTACGTGTCATGAATGTTTAGTCTGACGATATTAGGGTACTTATCGGTTTCAAAGGGTACTAGACCACTTAGTACCAATGTACTAATATTAGGTACCTATATTGGCTTAATGGTTTCTCCTTTCCACGACACCTATATTATAACATTTAATTCAGCGTCACTGGCGTCGATAATAGTTTCGGATTTCTTACAGCCTTTGAAGTGATTGGTCATCGAAAATAGTTAAAAAAATATTAGTACCGTGACTAATTATTTCCGAGAATTACAGTTAATTAATTTTGGTAATTTATACGAGTTGAAATAAAATAAATACATTTTATATTAAAAATCTAAACTAATCGAGAAAACTTATTCGTATAAGAAAACAACAAAAAAGTAACGTTTTGTTACTATCCAATGATGCTTAATTTTGGTAATAGGTACGACTTGAAGGATAAAAAAAAAGTTTAACATCAAGAATCTAAATTAATCAACAAAAGATGCTTATTTGTCTAGGGGAGTAATAAAAAATCACCATATTATTATTGACACCAATGATAATTAATTTTGGTAACAGGTACTACTGATATTATGCTAATCGGTGTTTTTAATAGGTACTAAATATACTGATATTGGTACCAATATACCTGTAAGCACTATGGAAATAAGTTTTTTACGGCCCACCGAAAGGTTTTCGAAAAGTGGTGATTATGGTAAGTTTTGGCTGTCAAGCAACAGCATTTCGCCAAATGATACTGAATATAGTTAATTTTTATTTTGATGGAATGAACTTCTAAAATAAAGCAATCGAAATAGGAAACAAATAATAATAAATTTTAAGAAAATGGAATTGTCTTAGCTTTGCGTCGCTGTATAATTTTCAGTTTTGTGCGTGATTTCGTAATGTTGCTCAATACCGATTTATTGTTTATTTACTGTTTTTTTCCCCCACTCTGTACAAAGAACGGGTACTCCAGCTAGTTATAATATATATATAACAGCATAAAAAAAAACAATTTTTTATAATAATAATAATTATGCATCGTAGTAATAATTATGCGTAAGTATCGTAGGAAAACGTTACACTTTAAAAGCAATCGGTGGTTTTGTGATAATACGTTAGGTGAAGTCAAAGATTGTATAATAGAAACTGTATAATATGAATAGGGTAGTGTATAAATTTTTTGGTTCAATTATTGAAACATAGATGCGGCTTTTCACGTTAAGCCAACCTAACCGTGAGATCAATTCAAGCTTATTTAGAAGAATTTTTATTAATCGGTAATCATTTTGAAGTCAGTATGAAGATGCCTGCAGATCTTTATATTAACCAGTGTGACGGTGAAGTGCTTAATCACGGTTTTTGACGATGCATTCTTTTTACATTATCTTGTTTAAATTGAATTTCGGAAATATATTACTAGTAACAAAATTTCATGGGAGATCAGTAAAATTATTGCTTGTAAAATATTGTGAAGAATTTTTTCTTGATTACTCTTGCGATCATGTTTTATTAATCGGTAATCATTGTGAAATCAGTATGAAGATGCTTGTAGATGTTTACATTAACCAGTTTTACGGTGAAATGTTTAACCATGATTTTTGAATCAGATTATCGTGTTTAAATTAAATTTTAAAAAGATATTACTAATAACGTAAAATTATTGAATGCAAAATAATGTGAAGAATTTTTTCCAGTTTGCAAATTCGTTATTGATTAGCTGGCAACATTGATTTAAATCTAGATTTTTCTTAGTTAAATTTATTATTGTGTATTATATAATTACATAAATATATATGTATATTGTATGTTAAGTTTATTATTATAAATTGTTATTTTGTAGAAAATCATGAAGAAAAAAAAGATATTTGATTACAAAATATAACTTTTTTTCTCTATTTCATTTTAACAAATAATGATGACTGTACGATAGTCTTAAGCATAAAAAATTTCAATTTTTATTCCATTCTTTCGAAATTTATAACGAATATTATAACGCATTAATTAAAAATATAAATCTTTCGGCACCTATCTAAGTTAAAGTAGTTAAAAAAATTATATTGTAATTGTAATATTCGATGTATATTATAGTAATTATTGTAATACATTTCCACATAGAATGTAAAAATTTCAAAANTAACCAGTTTTACGGTGAAATGTTTAACCATGATTTTTGAATCAGATTATCGTGTTTAAATTAAATTTTAATATTTAAATTTAAAATTTGAATTAAATATTACTAGTGAAGTAAAATTATTGAATGCAAAATAATGTGAAGAATTTTTTCCAGTTTGCAAAATCGTTATTGATTAGCTGGCAACATTGATTTATTTGATTACAAAATATAACATTTTTTCTCTATTTCATTTTAACAAATAATAATGACTGTACGATAGTCTTAATCATAAAAAGTTTAAATTTTTATTCAATTCTTTCGAAATTTATAACGAGTATTATGACGCATTAATTAAAAATATAAATCTTTCGGCACCTATCTAAGTTAAAATAGTTAAAAAAATTATATTATAATTTTAATATTCGATATATATTATAGTAATTATTGTAATACATTTCCACATAGAATGTAAAAATTTCAAAACTCGAAAATTTGCAAATTGAGAAAAAATTTGAGCGCATTTCGTATAAAAATCGGAGTCCATAACTTTAAAAGAGCTGAAAACTGATTAAACAATTCGTCACAATGTTTAACAAAAGCACAAACTAATATGCTGCTAGAATTTTCATTCTAAAATTACGGTAAAGTAACCAGCACTAGTCAGTCCATCCAATTAACTGTTAAGCTTAAGGTTAGAAAACTTTTTTTATTTTCACGATATTGTTATCTGGCATGGTAAAAAAAAATAATGACACAATAGTGAATACAAAACTATACGGTTATGTAACCATTTATAACTGACATGGTTTCAGAATTATAAAAATTTTATTATACTGAACATTGGAGTTAGGTTATGTTTTTATTAGAAAATGAAGTTAGCTTGGGGTTGAGTTGTGTTTTGGCAAATGAACCGTGGTTGAACTTTTTAATCGAACGAATTGAACTTTTGAATTGATATTTTGAATCGAACTTTTTATTGAACTAGTATATTGGTTGAACCAATGAACTTTGTTGTGTTATGCAGCTCTGTGGTGTTGCCCTCTATGCGTGAATAAGAGTTTCTTACTCTAATAGTCCAAGGTCCCCAATTGAAAAGTGCAGGACAATAGAAACTTTTCATGTGTTGAAGGAATGGGGGAAATATTGTGATATCAGCCGTCATGAGATTGACAGATTAGCCCTCTTAGCAACAGTATGTACCGAACTGCAAGCAATTAAATGGCTTTATAAGGTGGTCCTAGTTGGCGAGGGTATTACGGTTGTTTAACCATATTTGGTGAAAACAGTCAATAAATGATTTTTCTCATAGTTAACAGTGTGTATACCATTTTTTGTGGTTATTTGACTGTTTTAGAAAAATAATGGTAAAATAACAAATAAATTGCTATTTAACCTTTGTATAATTTGTAATGCTATGTAAGGGTTATTTAATCACCACATGTATGTTGTGTCGTGCTGAATTATGAATAACTAAATAAATTATTGATATTATGTATAGTATTTTTTTAATAGTGTGTTGTTTTCTTTTTGACAGGCTTATGCGCAGATAAAAGAACTATCGGATGAGGATCATCGGATGCAAGAGGATATGTACGCTGACATGACTGGGGTGATGATGACCAACTTGGTCTCATCGTCCCCCGGTCACCAAGTTCAATTAGATGCCGATTCCAAGAAGAAACGTAAGTAACAAAAAAATATTGAATAATATTTATAGTTTTAGACAGTTCTTATATCATTACTTACCCTTGCCCATGTACTTCATGTTTTTGCTAATCTTTTACTTCTTTTGTTTGATTATTTTTTTAGGATATAAAATAAAATTTCTATAAATCATTACAATAATACGTCAGCCTTCATAAAACTTTATTTATTTATTTATTTTTTTGGTAATGTAATTATTATTACAAAAATTTTAATACTACTTTTTCATTTTTTCAAAGAAATCATTATAATTTCCTTATTTATTCTTTATTGTCCTTATAACAATAGTATTACTTAAAAACAAACGATGATTATAAAATTAACTCGAAAGAAAAAAGCATACTTATTTATTTTTAACATTCGAAAGAAAACATAATATGTATTTTTTATATTAATTTATTTATTTTCAATATATATATTGCTTTATTTTTAATAATAAGATTAGTGACTATAAAAGTCTGAACCCCTGCGATAATTACCTCAAAATCTCATATTTTGTTTACTTTGTGAAATAATATTAATTTCCAATGATAATAGAAAGAGTTTGTCTGCGTGTCTCTTTTGTAATTCCAGAACCATTAGTGATAAATAGCATTCTGAAATTCGAATAGCGGGTGCATGAGCAATTTTAGCTCGAGTTCCTAAGAAAACGGACAAAACGGACGGAAGTCCATTATAAAAGGGGCGATTAAAATATGCCTTTTTTTTCTCTCATGGGTTAAGAATTTATACAAACTAAATTTCAGATGCGTTTCCTTTTCAGTTATTTAGGTTGCATTACCATTGATCTTTGCTGGTATACAGCCTTATTTGATCAAAAAAGAATTTAATGTATTCTCTTATTTAATTATGGTGAATTTTCACTACTATGAATTGGTCGCGAGCAATTGCAGCATACCGAATGATAATTAGCTTTTATTATGATGAGTTGAACTTCTATAATACCATTGCGCTTAATCTAAGAAGTCACCGGTAAATGCAAAAAATATAAATAAAAAATGAAATTATTAATTAATTTTGTAGGTAGATTATATGCCTTTCATTTCTGTACATAGTTTTTTGATTCACATCGAGTTATTGTATTTTTACTTTTCTTTTCGTATAATCCCACAAGATTGAAAAATATGAATAATTTACGTGCCAATTTTTTTTTATCCAGTTCTTAAATTATAGAATGAGTTTCCTATTTACGAAAATTTTTGGGTTCAATTCTGTATTCAAATATGATGTTATTACAAATGCCTTCAAGGAGAAAAAAATTCTGGTAAAATTACCTTACTGTATAAAAAGTAATGACATTTCTGGTAAAAAATTAATAAAATAAAAAACCATAATTCTGATTAATAAATTAATATATAAGTTTTTTAAACCATATTTTTTTTTTTTTAATTTTCCCTTTCTTGTGATTATAAGTTTACCAGAAATTCTAGTTTTCAAAATTATTGTTCTCATTACCACATATTTAGTAAAAAATACAAAACTGAAAAGTAAATTTAACCAAATAAATGGTTTTGATACCATGCTTGAAGTTATTTGAAAATTACGAAATTTTACCACAGTTACCAAATTTTATCACATTTTATAAAAACAAAATTTATTGTTAATTTTATTAAAACCATTACCTGAGCACTTCATTTAAAATTACTAAGCTTTTTAGTGTTTCCGTAGAGTCAGAAACACTGTGAATTTTATTATATTCTGGTAGTTTTGACCATACATTTTTTCTTAATGTACAAGGCAAGGATACGGTGAGTTTTTTTTTCTCCACATCTGTCATCTTGAGCCTCTACAAACCCCATAGAACTTAGGCACGTGGTTCTTCATTCACTGAACCGTGTAAATGGTTGATCTTAGTCAATTGATGTCATTTATTCAGTTCTTTCTCCTCGCACGAATGAAATAGCATATTTTATAAACCTTTAAATATTTTGGTTTAAATTATAAACATAAAATATTTTTTTATTTATAAATTTTAGATTATTTGATAACATATCCGAAATTTTATTCGATTATGATTAAAGTATGTTAGTGACTTTAATGGTAGGTTAATACTAATTTGGCTCTTGTTTATTAATAAAACGTAATAAATGAATGTTGAATAAAATAATATGGAAATTATATTTAATCTGGAGTGAACCAATATTTTATGATGATATCAACTATACAAGTCGGAATGTTAATACAAATATTTTATAAATGAAATTTTATTATTGAAAATTTTTGATGATTTAAAATTGAACAGCATTAAAATTAAAAGTTTTATACATTTATTTATTTTCTAACGATATTTAGTTCTAGTTTTCATCGTTCAACTCGTAAACTGCATCGGGAATTTAACGCCTATGCACACTTTTAAAGTTTTATTTTTAAAAAAATAAAAGTTATTACAGTATTTTTCTTAGTTCTCTGAAAAACAGCGAAATAAAAATCAATTAAAAAAAGGGCATATTTTTCAAATAGCAGAGCCTTTCTGCGAAACAAATAAAAAAAATCAAGAAGCAGACTTAGTAAAAGTTTTATCAGTTATCCTTCTATAGGCGAGAATGAATAAACATTCATACAATGGGGAAAAAAATAATAAAACAAGTAAATTCAAGATAATCGAAACTTCTTAGAAAATGAAGGAGACAATTGTAAAGATGATTATCTAAAAGAGAGGGGGGTGGAGATAGACAGTCAAGAATGCCAAGAAGAAGAAGAAAAAAATCAAAAAGAAAATTGTGGAGGAGTGAACTAACAGGTAGACGAAAGCCGGTTTCAGCACCTGTCGCAGATTCAGAATGTTACCGAAGTTGTGATATTATTAGAAATCTCTGCGTACCAGAGACGCCAAATCTTGCAGTCAAGAAATGTCGAAGGGGGGTCAGCATGATTTTGTCTTTTTTATTCTCCAAAAAAGAAAAAGGAAGAAGAAAAAAAAGAAGGCTACGCAACTGTCTACTACCGGTGCTATAAGATTCATATAATCAACTACCTGCGAATTACACGATGAAAAATAACTGGGAACCTTACACTGACGGTTTCCATCTATTTGGATCTCTAGGCCATCAAATTAGTTGCTACTGTAGAAGTAGGTGGGTGATTGCTTGTATGCAATGCGACATAAATGTGCAATTACTGGAAAATAAACTTGATTCTTCCAGAGAAAAAGAAAGAATTTTTTTTTTTACTTGGTTTGGGAAGGATGTTAAAAAAAGGAAGTTTCCCGTGTTATCGAGTTAATGGTATGGATCCCTGGTACAAAAGACTTTTTCCTATAAATCAGACTACATGATGATAAACTAAGGAATCATTTTAAACTTCCCGGAAAATATATAATAATAAAAATAAACTAATAATATTGTTAAATGCGCTTTCTGCAATAAATAAACAAAAAAAAAAATCTTGTACCACACAGCTTTCATACTTTTAATTATTCTTCTAACCGGTGTGGAACATCCGATTTAAATCTGACTTGATGCTTGATGCTACTGGTCAGTTTTTTAGCCTCGTAACTTTGAACCCACTTAAATAGTTAAGAGGACTTCTAGATCAGAGCAGTGGGACAAGCTTTTAAGAGGAATTTTTAAAGGAGTCCGCATTCGTGTTAAATGGCGACAAAAACTACGAAACTTCATAAGTGGAAACATATTTTCTACGGTGACCAGATTTCATTTTATTTGAAAGTTTGTTTATTTATTTATTTCGCTCTTTTTTCGTGATTTTCAATTATCTAGTTTCTCTCTATAAGATTTTGAATATCTGAAGAAAAAAATTCTATTCACTTTCTTTCTATTCTGCATGGAATTTTTTTTTCCAGGATTGCATTCCTAAATATTATTTTTAAGCTTTTATCGGAATTAAGAAAAGGGTTTCATTTATTTCAGATGTATCTAAAAATGACGCATTTTATTGTGAACCACGCACTAATTTTGCGAAAGTTAAAGGGAAAAAAACAATGCAGCAAATAAATCATATACATGCGGTACGATGTAGAAAAGAAAAGAAAAAAAGTTAAGTAAGACAAGCACAAAAACAGCATTAAAATTTGTAACAAAACTGCTTTTTTTTTTTCAATATAACTTTTTTTTGAATATTTTCAATTTTTATAGAAAATAAATTGTGAGCTTTGAAACTAAATAACTAAAATATTTATTTAAAGCATTTTTATTTTGAAAACTTAAATAACCGACATTTACTGACAAGTCTTTGTTTATAAAGCAATGGTGTTATTTCTAACCATACATAAAAATTTAATGATGGTGTCGCAGTTTTTCATTGTTGTAGGTACATTTTTACTGGTCGAAAAATCACAAAGCAGATTCCTTTCATTAATTTTTTTTTTTTTTTGTCATCAACATAAGATTAATAAAAGTTATACAGGTATTGTTTTTCCGTAAATTTTTTGTATCTCAAATTTAAAGGTATTTCCCTGGAATATTTATTTTACTAGGCTATTGTAACGTTTTTGATTTCTATTGTTTTCTAAATTAAGAATCTAAAATTAAAAGTGTTGTT
Organism: Parasteatoda tepidariorum; assembly: GCF_043381705.1. Classification (NCBI taxonomy): domain Eukaryota; kingdom Metazoa; phylum Arthropoda; class Arachnida; order Araneae; family Theridiidae; genus Parasteatoda; species Parasteatoda tepidariorum. The sequence continues at coordinate 43,460,247 of NC_092207.1, read as the reverse complement.
TCTTTATTAATTCTATGGTATTACCTTATTAGCATTATGGTACCTTATGCTACATTAACTTGTTTGAATCGGTGTCTAAACTTATAAACCATTTTACAATTTTTGGTGAAAATTACGCTAATATGCTATTATAAATTACCATTACAGCGATTATTTCAATAATTTAGAATTTAAATATCAACTTCAGGCTGTGATGCATGATCAAATTGTTTTTAATATACCAGCCTGTTTGGAAAGCGAAAATATTAAATTACAGTTGTGAACTGCAAATACGGCTGAGCAAATTTAAAATAACAGTACACATTTAATTTTAAATGTTATCTTTAAAAAATGATTCTTAAGCAAAATTAGTTATGTTCTTATTCAATAGATTTTAATATAATAATAGGTATAAAAGAATAATACGAAATCCTTCTTACTATTTACTAGTCAAATTTGACTCAAAATAAACATTTAATTTAAAGAAATAAATACCGGGAAGTGGGAAGTGAGGATATAAGCGTAAGCAATCAGAATTCTTTATAGTACACAGATTTTAAGCGAACAGTTTCAACTACCGTATAAAAAAGAACTGTTTTATGCTTATAAACTGCAATTATTGAGCAGCAATTATAGGTGTTGGAGAGCGACAGCGAACAGAGAGCTTATCTCCCTTGTAATAAATACAATTAAGAAGTATTTTGTGAAGGCACAAAAACTGCTCTATTAAAAAAAAACTGAAAATAATAAATAAATAAATAAATAAATATTGTTAGCTGAATTGGATTTAAAAGAGAGAAAAAACGCTCCTTATAAAATGATAAAAGTATTACAATAAAAATTCATTTAAAAAATAGAAAATTAATTATTTTTTCTTCAAGCGTATTACTGGAAAAAACAAGTATTTTAAAAATGCTTTCAATAAATAGTATTAAAAGAATTACATATTGATTCTGTATCTATTACATGTTACTTCAATAGCCTCAAATTTTCTCCCCATTAACAAAAATTTAAATTCTTATAATAATAATATTTTTTTAGTGGTTTTTGTTATTTATTATTATTTAGTAACATTATTATTTAGTAATATTAATATTTAGAACAGTGGTTTTTTTTTCAATAAAATTGCAATTTGCATTATTTATAAAATTACAGACAAATAAATTTTGAAAAATAAATTAATTAATAAATGATCATAAACTAATCTTTTTCTCTTCACTTTATTCCTTAAACCCTACTGAATGATGGTAAGGAAAATAATATTCGAAAATGGAGATTGGGAGAAAATTTGTCTCTTACACGGTGAAAAAGATTCCGGTAAAATTACCGTACTCGTTTATATTTCTGATTCCATTTTCAGTTTAAAAAAAAGAAGAAAAAAAACATACTTTTGGTTATTAAGACAAAAATGTGTGTTACTTAAGCTATTCCTTTGGTAATTTTCCCGTTCACACAGTTACGGTTTAATTTTAACGTAAATTTTGGTTTTCAAAATTATTGTTCTTGTTACCACAAATTTAATTAAAACGCAAACCTTATAAGTAACTTTAACCGAATAAATATTTTTTATGCAATGCTCTAAGATATCATGACGAAAAAAAAACTAAATTTTACCACATTTACTAAATTTTATCATATATTGCAAAACCATATTTTTTTCCAAAAATTTTACCAAAGTGCGTCGGTAAAAATTACCGAGCTTTTTGCTGCTCTCATAGGGCCAGAAACACGATAAATTTTCCCATTTGTTGGTAGTTTTGACCATACATATTTTTTTTTTCCTCAGTGAAACTTTAATTACAACATGACAACAAAAAAGTAACATTTCCGGGGTCCGTTTTATTAATGCAATTTTAACTGGAGATGATGACCAGCCCAAATTCAAAAGATGATCAGGTGCAGGGAGAAAAGAGCTTCAGTGTTGCCCGCCTTCCCATACATATCAGGGCAGGTAGAGGTGTCGGAGCAGTGTCCTATCGGCCGATTGTCCCGCACCGGATGCCCTCCCCCCCTTCTTCATTGTGCATTGTTCCAAGCTCTGCGTAACATAGTCCAAAACTCCCCCATCGCCTCCTCTACCCATGTTATCGGATGGGACAGATGACGATTACCTGGCACTAATGGATCAAGAAGAGAAACCTGATCTGACCTATTATATCAGTGTGTGCAACTTAGCAACGAGAGAAATTCTCAGTGGCGAAACTATACTGTATAATCAGTGTCAATATACTCATAGCAATTACTCTCATCTTCTTGGCTCTTGTAATTACAACACGGGGAAAAATTTTATACATCAATATCCTAATTAAAGTTATTAAAATTATTTTAAGTTCAAATAATGTTCACCGCCACATGTTTTAGAATTTAGTAACTATAGCGTCAGTTGTCAAGTACATTGAAGCATTTTTTTAAGGATTGAACTTATGCTATTAAAAATTTAGTTAGTTATTTCCGTATAGAAAGAAAAAAAAATTCTAAATTGTAAAATAATAATTGTTATTTTTTATTTGCATCGCATCGTGCTATGTGCCCCTTTACTAAATCATTCTCTCACTTTTTTTTCAAAAAAAAAATATTCCATTAGCTGCGGCTTTTAGCGTAGAAAGAGAAAGTTTGAAGTCAAAAACGTTTTATGTTCTGTATAATTATATATATATATATATAAAAAACTTAACATTATGTTTTAATTTTAAATAATTTTTAATGGACCAAAAAATAGTATTATCACATGTTTCGATTTTTTTTCATAGCGCTTTAAATGTAAATTTGTTATAAATCAATTCTAGTACAGATAAAATTTTAAGTTTAAAAAAAAAATATATATAGATNATCGTTTTTTTTCTTTTTTTGAAATTTTATTTTAAGTATATTTATTCTATATACTGCATTAAATTAACCTACTTTAAAAATATTTCATTTGAAGCACATTGTTATCTTATTTTTAAATACTTTTTAAGAAATCGAAATTAATGGAAATTAATTGTTGAAATTAAATTCATGAACTTCATTTTCAAAATATCCTGAGAAACGCAATATCAAAAAGTTATTATATATTCGTTATAGTTTATTAACCCCCAAATGGTGTACAAAACAGAAAAAATTAAACAGAATTGTTAGGTACGGTTGCCACTAAGTTCTATCATCTGTTCAAATTTTTAGTTTTCAAAAATGTTTTCGTCGTATTTGAATAGTTAATCATTTGGGATGGATGTGAGTATGCTCTTTAAGAAATAAGATTAAAAAAAGAAATATAATCATGACGGTACTTTTTATTAGTAAATTTCTAATTATACGCTCATATTTCACAAACCATATTGAACAGAGTAGCATGGAAAATGCCGAGGGTGCTGAGGAAGGTGCTACTAGCACCTGTTGCGGTGGCGGTCACGCAATCCACCTGTTGCGCCCCCTCCCTTCCTCTGTCCAATACTCACATCATGCAATCCTCTAAAGGGGGTTGCCTATTCTCACGCGTCCACTCAGCCAATTTGGCGACAAACCGCATGGGATAGTTTTTTAATCGCTATAACAAAATTAATGTTTTAAACTTGCCTATTAATTTTATTGAGAATTTCATAATTTATGTATTTCCTTCAATAACATTCTCATAATTTTAATATTTTTTTTAAATTATAATTTTAAAAATTATTGCTTCTTGTTTGTTTGTATTCCTTACAAAGACGAAAATAGTTTTTTACTTTCCAATTTTAAACGTATCATTTTTACGTGGAACTTATAACTTGGAGTTTATAGAAAGAAAGACATTTTTGTCCTTTTATTAATTACTTATTCATTAAAAAAATCAAGCTTGTCGCAATTTTATTTAATGAAAATAAAATAAAAATTATTGAGAGTGAATACCGGGCTTAGTATTGTTCAGTTTTATTTTCATTACTGGCGCTAAAAACCTTCAAAAAAAAATTTTATTGTCACTGTAAAAAAACAAAAAGTTTTAAAAACAAAATCTATACATTTTTTAAAGTAATTTTTTTTTTTATCCGTAGGTTGAAAAAAAAAACATTTTTATTCCCGTCTTTTTCATTCTAAGATACTGCATGCAGAGGGGGGGGGGGAAGAAACTTCCGTAATATAAATTGATTTTCGTAAATCTTAAGTGAATTTAATATTTCATAAAAGAATTTGAAATATTAATGTGTATAGACTTATATTAAAATGCGTAGATATACTAAAATGAGTAGATTTTAAAATGTATGGATATTAAAATGCATAGATGCATGTATGTACAGATCAAATTAAAGTACATAGATTTGTAATAACATTATGAAATTTAAACAATCTTTTCTTTAAAATAATATAAAAATTTTAAAGTAATTTAATTTGTGTTTTATTAAATAAAAACATTTTTGTGGAATTTATTAGTGGTATTTTAAAATTACAACTTTACCTTGCTTCAGCGCACTTAGCGATAATCTTATGAATACAGCAACCCTGAAAATCAAGAACAGTTGGTAGCAGGTCAAAGGTTGCGTCCGTCCATCATTACTCCACCCCCGGGAGTCACGTGTCTCCATTTCCTCCCCCCATTTCCTTCGCCGCTAGACATACTACTTACTACAAAGTCTCCGTTACTGTAGCCCCAGGGCCTTTCCCAGCGTATGAATGGGGCCTTCGCTCGCTGACGAGACGAGATTTCCAGTGACAACAAAAACAAAAGATCTTTTTTAAAAATAAAATAAACAATACCGTTTATTATTATGAGTCAGGTAATCAAAGATCTTTTTTTTTTCTTCCCCTTTTAGATTGGATGTTAGGATCTGTGGTCAATGTTTAAAGCAATAATGCTACACGATTTTGAACTTAGACCAATTGAATTTCTTGTTTATTTATTTTTGAATAATTGTACGCTTTACTGTCATTTTATTTTACGCATTTTGGAAAGGGATTTTACTTCGAAGCAATAGTAAACATTTTGTAGAAACATATTACTTCTCGAAATCACTAGTTCCATATATTATTTTTATTACAATACACATGCGTGAGATTTATTTAATAATATAAAGAATTGGGAATTTTTTTGTCAGGTGATGTTAAATTCAAAAACTTGACAATGATTTTAGCTAACCCCAACAGAAAATTTTATCATCTTGCTCACGACATCTGCCTGTACATAAATCGATGCTAACTACTTTAGATGTACTATATATTTCAAAGAATGAGCAGATTTTGAAAAATTAATTTGAGATGGAATTAAATTTTTAAAGAAAAAACTCTCCAACATTTTCTATTTCGTTACATTCATACAGATATGAAAGTATTGTTGTAGAAACTAAACGGTATTTCCATTAATCGGGAACTTCAATTTATTATACCGAGTAAAAGAATTTAAAATTCGATTCTGTAAAAATTTTGTTTGTCCTACTATGAAGTTATTTCAAAGATTAAAAGTTGTTAAATAAAGTTTTCAAATGAAATTTTTTTTAACAATTCTATTCAGCAGAGTGTCTCTTTATTTTACTCGTATCCCTTATTAGTTAGAATTTTGTAAATTTGATAGTTCCGAGTCATTAAATATACGTACAATTTAACTAGTGACTAGTCAATCATGCAAATAAATTAATATTCTACGAGACAGAACTATTTTGAAAGAAGTAAATCCGTTTTGCTTCTTAATATCATGTTGTGTTTAAATTTAAAAGAGTATTAGTACATACAAAAGGCTGTTCTTAAAAATTTATTGAATAGAATATTTCTCCCATATTATCTCAGTTGTAAAAACTTAATTATGCAACAAAGTATCATCATAATAGTATCATCATCATAAATAATGTTTTATACTAAAATATCTTATTAAAATCATTTTTTTAAAATTTTAATGCTTGATTCGTTCCCTTCATGCACAAATATAAGTCGTATCGCGTCTTAATCCATGTGCAACAACGTCCATCCTTCTAACATTTACAGCATTTTAACATGCAATTGTACTCAAATGATTTTTTTTCTTCTGTATTGTATATGTTCTGTTATAAGTGGAACTTAATTAAAACGCATAAAGTATCTCTCTAAAAATACTTTCTAAACAGAAAAAAAAGAGAAAAAACACAATAAATCGACAAATTTCTGGTATCGAGCGTAGTTTCTGAGTCAAGAGTAGTCTTATTCTACTACTTTGGAAGCAACCATTCTAGAAAAGAAAACAAAGGGTTAGAGGAAAATGAAGGTTAATAAGAATTTTGATTCGGGCAATCCCACCACTATAACACGTGCGTGAGTACTTTATTTTTTGGAGTGAACTTTCCTTCAAGAATTTTTTTTTTCTTTGCGCCTTAATTCAAAATGATTTTTAACTGCTTTCCCCCTATTTTAGACAGAAAACATCGTTTATTTTCAAGAATAACTTTCTTCGAACTTAAATGTTCCTTTTCTTTTTCTTCTTTTTAAGTTAGATTGGAGAAATGAACGACTTGAAATTCCTCCTAGCTCATGATTTTTTTTTTCTGTTTTACCATTTTTTTAAAATTTATGCTGCAAACATTCTAAGAAAATTAGTTCTTTTTATGCTTATTTAAACGTTTTTCTTTCTCTTTCGCTTTAACATTTAGAAAAAATGTCTTGAGCTTTGAGTTAAAAACAATTGATTCCTTATTCTTTGTTCCCTAAAGAAAATTGTTTTATAAATAAGATCTTTTTCAGCGTTTTTAAAAATTTAAATTAAATATGAGATAATTATAAGTTAATATTTATACTCACATGCATAGAAAATATTTAATATAGTTTAATTAATACTTTTTTTGCATAACATGTTGAGTTTTTATATAGTTGATTAATTTCTTATAAGATAAAAAAAATAATGCATATATGCTTTAAGCATTTACAAATAATAATAATAATAATAATAATAATATAAAGAAAAAAACCTTTTACTGTCGAACCAAGTTTAATATTTTAAAACATTAAACTTTTAACTTTTAAAAAATATTTTCTTTTGTTTCATAAAAATAAACTAACAACATAAATACATTTTTATGTTATTTATTTTCCTAAACACTTAACATTTAGTGTCCCCCTCTCTTTCTTTCTCTCTCTGCTATTTATTTTTTATTTTACTAAACGCATAACATTTAGTCTCTCTCCCTCTCTATCTTATTTATTTTACTAAACGCTTAACATTTAGTCTCTCTCTCTGTCTCTCTCTCTCTCACTCTCTTGTCGACTTTTTGTCCATGATGGAGATATTAAAAAAGAAAAGGGATTGAAGGGATTTCTTCATTATTAGATGATCTAAAAACTGAAGAAATTCTAAAATCATTAAACATGAATTCATTAAAATTCTTTTTAAACGTGTTACCAAAAATGCACTTAAAGCAATTCAAATTTGCATTCCGTTATCAAGCGCAAATACTTAATAAAAATATAAGTTCAGTTTTTTTCCTATGTTATCTTATAAGTGCTTTTGACTAACTGAATGTTTCATAGTTTATTGTAGTTCTTTAATGAACTCACGAATCCTCAACACCAAGATTCGTATGACACATTGAACAATGTTGGTCAGTCCCAACAGGGTAAAAAAATGTTGTTCATAATGTATTTCAATGCATAATTTTTACATTTATTTGGATGAATGTAATACTATTAAAACCATGAAAAGTAAATTATTAGAAGTTAACAAAATTATGTACGAGGTGAGAGAAGAACATACGAACGCGACCCTAAAAGATCGTTAAATTCTAAAACCATTTGATACGGAGAATAATGGTCATTTTCGGTAGCTCGGGTATCATCATTAAAAATAAGAAAAATGTTGGAAACGTTAAAATGATGTTATCCTGCCCAAGTAACCTTTCTTCACATTACCGAACAGGAAGAGTTTTTCCTGTCTTTTTTTCTGTATTACCTCTGAGATAAACTTAGCAATTCAAAATCTTGTAGACTAACCTAGTCATTCAACAAAGGGGAAAAAAAGTTTTTTTTGTCCAACATTTATTGTATTAAAGAATAAAAAATAAATAAATAAATAAATAGCGTAACCGAGACAGAAAACCACAAAAGAGTGGGCGGTGCTCTTTTATGGTCGCGTGGCTTTGAATCTAAAAGGAGAGGTTTCTTTGAATTATATTTAAAATAGAAGTTCATATAATTCCTTTTCATTGTTGTTATTTACTTTGGTCAGAGATTTTCTTGATTTTAGATTTTAGAGCAATCATTCAAGCTTTGGAAGAATTTTTTTTTATTTATTTATTTATTATTTTTTTTTTTTGCTTATTCATTCTTTTTATTTATTTATTTATTTATTTATTTATTTTTATTTATTTATTTATTTTTTTTCTTTTTGGCTTTTGTAAAAATTTATTTTATTAATTGTTTAAAAGTTTATGAAACAGAATCTGTTTTATCCTTGCAATAAGTTCCACTTTTATTGATCTTATTATTTTTATTTTTTTACAAAAAATAGAGTAAACAAAATATTTTTAATATTAATTTAAATAAACGTTCTAGAAAAAAAAATCTGTACCTAAACGGAAAAAAAAACTCGTTATAAGTCACAAAAGGGGAAAATATGTAGCACTTATAAGATAAATCATTAAAAGAAGACGTAAAAAAATATTTCTTATTATCAGCCCCACCACTATTTATGAAACAAAATGAAACGAATTTTACTACGCTTAAAAGTTAAAAATAATTTTAATGTAGTAATATTTTTTATTATTTTATAAGTAACTATTACTAACCTAACTTTATTAATTCTATAAGTATTTCTTTGTTTGTTTGTTTTTCTTTATTTTCATTATTTCATAATTAAAATAATTTGTGCGAAGTTGCATACAGATATCGAAATAAAAACAAATAATCTTCAATTAACTTTAGCTCTTGAAATGTCATCGTATTCTTTAAAGAGCACACCTACAATATGCTATTAAATTATCGAAGCCGATAATTTAATTTACAAAATCAGACCAAAAATCACATTTCCTCTGGATAAACAGAAAATAGGAGAATCCGCCATCATAAAATAGGAGAATGAGAATAGAAATGGGAGAATTGCCGTAACTTGAAAATAATAGGGATTATATTTATTAGAATTTTAAAATAATCTGTAAGACATTTTACCTTTGTTATTAGCTTTAGTAATACGTAGCAAATAAATAAATGAATAAAATTAAAATAACATAGGAGGTCAAGTCTAAGATCACTCTTGCGACTAAACTATTGGAGCCAGATTAAATCATATTTTGAGGGTGAGAAATCTAAATCCGTCATGAAAAAGGTTTGTTTTTTCGGAGAAAGTAACGCTTTTGTGTCTAATTTTGTAACCTAACTTTTCGAATTCACAAATTAATTACAATATTTGAGACGTGTCTCTTCATTAAAATTGCATATTAATTAATACCTGTTAATCCGATCATTAGATCCAAAAATTATTAAGAGTGATTCGATTTTTATTTCGCCAACTTAATGATTTTCAAGATAACTTCAATAATTTTCATTTCATTCGTTTAAAAATTTGATTTCATATCATTCGGTTCAAAATTTAACAGTGTATGTAACTAATGTTGTTTCGATTACACTTAAAAATTTTTGATTACGCCTATTATTATTATTTTTTTTTTTAATTATTCTACGTTTCTTCGTTTCCTACCTTCATGTTTTTATTCATTAGGCGTTTTTTCTAAATAAATTTTTTAGTCCACATATACATACAATAATTAGTTAAAAATAATAATAATAAGAGATACATGCAAAATAAACTAAGTACAATATTTATAAATATTGAGTATAATATTTATAAATATTGAGTACAATATTTATAAACACCCTGTTCAATTTTTGGGTTGATTGAATAAATAACTGAGGAAATTATGGAGCTCGAAATTAGCAAATAAAACTGGGAATATTTAAAAGCCATTTTACCTTGAAATTTATTTTTAATCATTTTTCCTGAATTTGGCACCGTTCTAAGGCTCAGGGACTGATGACCCCCGTTAGCTACACCGTTGCAAGTATATAAAAATAAGTTTCATGAAAATTAGACTACACTGAAGCAACTATGGAAGAATATGATTTTTAAAGGCATGTAAGTATGCTCTCACCATTAAATGATTTCTGTAACACGTGAGAGTCAATTTAGATCAATATCTCACATGAGGTAACGAATTTTTTGTGAGAAAAAAAAAAGATGCGTTAAAAGTAAACAAAAACCATTTTTAAGACTTAGTCGAGCAAAAAGAAGAAAAGATTAAAAGATTATTTTCGAAAATGCGGCTTGCAATGCCATTAAACAAAGCTATTAAAGTAAACAGAATAGATAGGACTCTCTTTTCTCAATGTAGAAAAAAGTTTTTGAATGAAGTTTTTATTGTATTTAAAAATTATTTACTTTAATCTGTATAACATTTAAATCTTTTCACAAGTCAAAATAAAAAGACTGTCTAATATGAATTGTGACTATTTATTTATATTAAAATGAATAATTTTTAAGAAAAAAATATTTAACGTTAGTCAAATATTTTTTTTCCTACTCAAACGTTTAAAACATATCATGCAAACTTTTTTTATTTTATTGCAGAACAACCCCGCATAAGAAAAATATACAATTGAATTCGTATGTTATTGCATTCATGGTCAATAAGATAAAGCTTTGAGCCTGCCGATTAAATTATTAATTATATTAAATATTTATTAAACATCCCTACGATAACGCGAAATTTATTCTTGCTAATATTGTTCTAAAGTTTAACAAATAAGGTAAGCATTATCGCTTTTAAAATAGAAATCTCAACATTAAAATGTTTTTTGCTCTATTGATTTGATATTGCCGAAAAACAACTTGTTAATTATCATAAAAATAATTTCCTAACATGTCTTGTCGAAATATTTATCCGAGTTTTTGCATAGTTGATTAATAAAATAAAGGTTAAAATTAAAAAATCCCAATTCTCCCAACTCTTTTTGGTGTTCTGAAATTGGTAAATTCACAAGCACTTAAAAAGTTTTATCTATTATCTTTCATAGAATGTATTTGAAAACAGCATAAAATTTTATTAGTTCTATCTCAACTATATCAAAATGAATACATTATGTTGTTAATATTTAAGTAAACATAACAATTATAAACTCATTACAAAATGAAAATATCCTCAAATTTGGCGTTTTTTATTGGATATTAAGATTGTAATATGTATGAAGTACATAATTAATATAGTTAAAATCTTAAAAGCAAGCAAAATATTCAATCCTACGTTATTTTGATCCTACTTCAGGAAACTAGAAAAAGAAAACATGATTTTTTATAAACATTTTGAATACGAAATTCACGAAGTTAATTTAATATTTAAAGTAATGTTTGTCAGACATTGAAAAAAAGAAAGAAAAGGGAGAAGTAGCAAGGAAAGCCTCATCAAACTTAATTTTAACAATTGTTTGTAATCCCTCTCTTTTTTCTTAAATTTGAGCATTTTTAAACTTATCACACTGAAAATATTTTAATTTTATTTCATTAATTTTATAATTTTATTTTAAAAATTAATAAACCTTTAACAATCCCAATTAAAATAGTTCCTTTTTTCTTCATTTCACTTTGGAATAACATATAAGAGAAACATAATTTCATTTTAAAATTCAATTGGTTGACAAACTCAATTAGCTAACTTTCTAGTTTTTTATTGAAACTATTGCAAGATGAAAAAGAAGTTTATGATCGAACGAGTAAAATCTACATTCCCTTACAAAAATACCCACTTTTCCCTTCTTTATAGGAAATTTATAAAATTATTCTGACATTATACAATCTAGAAATTAAGCTAATATTATGATGAGTTGTATATAGACAATCAAAGCAACTTTAGTTTTAGGAGGGGACAGGATGGAATCTCCACTTTTTTTACAGTTTACACCTTAAACTAATTAAACAAAACCTTTCCATGAATTGAACAGCACGGATAACTCCTTAGCATGTTGCTTTTACTTAGCTCTTTAATTATAGAATGCAATCACAGTGAATTAAAGAAAAGTAGGAAACCTACTTTGCAACGGTTATTGCATATTGATTGGTGTACTTTTATGTCTTATCTTTATTTGTAGCTACTACTATTCTTTTCTTCCCTTTTCTCCCGGATAAATTTTCTGGTTTTTAAAAATCTTGGGCCTCACCACCATTCCATGCCCATTATGAGAACTCCTATACAGCGGGAGAAACGTTCCATTGTAAATTCTGCTTCTCCATTAATGTATTAAAATTTAAGTTAAGAGAAAAGTGGATTTAGACATACCTGGAGTAAACCCTGAAGTTTCAAATGTTGGAAAAATATTTCAAAGTATCAAAATGTAAATAAGCTATTGGAGAACTTTCCCACAGCATGTTCCTAAGTAACCCTCTCAAATTTTGTTTGCATTTCGATGTGTTGAAAAAAAATAAAAACCAGAGTTTGTAACTTTATGGCTTATTCTAGGTATGTTTAAACTCCCTTTTTCTAAACCTAAGCTTTTAAATTTCTTTTGGAGATATAAGTGAATTTTCAGTGAAGGGTTTCTCCCGTGGTACAGCGTCTTGCCTTGATTCTTAGTACCTTCCTCTTATTTTCTCTTATTACATCTTCTTATTACCTTGAGTGCTCCCATCTCAAGGAGCTGGAGGCGCATAAGGTTTAAAGGAGCACTCGCCATAAAAAATGACACAATAAGTTAAAATAAAAATATTTTTTATTTATAGAATTTTTTTAATTCACTTTGTATATAATAATTACCCTTAACTAAACTTCGAATCACTATAAGAGAGTGAGTTATTTTATTCTATTATTAAAAAAGTTTCATTACAATATGGTAAGTGTATAACAGTGTTTCGATTTAGTACAGTCATTCTATCTTTTCATCGAAATTACTTCTTTCATTTTCTTAAATTAAAATAAAGTTCCTGATTATAAATACCCGAATATCTCTTCAGCACAGTGTTTTTGTTTCATATTATATATTTAAATTTTTCATTTAAGTCTAAGATGGGGCGTACTTATAAATCTTGCACCCAAGTCTATGAAGCTACTGCCTCCACTAATGCGTACGAGTGGATTTCAAAATAATATCATGAAATATTAATACAGATCCGATATCCATATAATCAACTTGAAATAAAACAAGTTCACCACTTTTTACCACACAAAAAATTAAGAACAAATGATGACTTGTACATGATTCTTAGATATTGCCTTTGTTCCCCAAGATACCTTTTGATTTGAAGAGGCGCCGACTGTCTGGTAGATAGGGTATGAAAGAAAAAATTAGATTCAAGTTTAAGGTGGACGCACGAGTTATAGGGAGTGTAAGCTTCCGAAACAAACAGAGGAAGCTAGCTGACGTAAATGAATGAATGAATAGAGTTTCCGGTGAAACCATTAATATGCTGCTTGTAGAAACTTTTAGCACGCAATACTTGTGTAACTGTCTTCTTTACCTGTCTCTCTCTCTCAGTGTGCCACAAATGACTTCTACGTAATCACGCTGCGTTATACGGTGAACAAAATGAACTTGAACAGAAACTTTTATTCACTACTGGATACACTGAAGCTTTGTTCCAATTTTAAAGTTATATTTCATAGTGAAACCATAGTGTAGAGATTTGCTTGAACAGTAATAGTTAATTAATTTAACTTTTAATGTCTTGTTTTAGTAACTATTACTTAAGCTATGCTATTGGGCAAATAAATTGATGTAGTGCTATTTAATATTTTAAGCGAGTTTCTTAGATATTTTTTTTTTCAATTCTAAAATTCTTTAGCTACAAGAAAAAAAAAAAAACATTACAGTTTTAGGGCCTAAAACTTAAATTAAAGCTATAATTTTTAACTACAAATACGATCATCATAAAAAAAAATTTGAGCTTTTTAACGAATTTACTTAACGGAACTTAAATATTTTTTTTTTTAAAAATTAAATAATTTTAAAAATTACTAAACAAATTTTCAGATCACTAAAAATAAAAATCCCATATCAATGAATCATTCCCAATTTTGCTAACGCTTACTTTGAACATAACATAAAACATTTAAATCATTAGTAAACTGTGTTAGTTAATATCTTGCACTCTATGATTTTGTAAAAGAAAAAGGAGATTACTTGTAACGAAAAGAAGATAAATGCTGCAAAATTATTAAGAAGAGTGTTTAAAGAGGCCTCTAGACTAGTGTTATGTATAAATATAGCAAAATATAATTGTAGTCTAGACTACAATTATATTTTGCGTAATCATTAACATAATTCAATAAAACACAATTATTAATTACCTTTTTAAATCTAACTTTAGCGGTGATGCTGTTGCTATTTTTGTCATTAAACAGAGCCATCTTATACCGTTCTTAACTTGCAACACATTCTCTCTTTCTTTTTCTACTCTTTTTAGGTAACTCATTTTTTAAAAAATGATAATTTTATTGTATGCCTTTTCTGCACTTAATCTTTTCAAATATAAAAAATATACTCATAAGAAAAAAATGCATTTAAAGACTAATTCAAAGTAAGGCTAATTCATGGGCATCATTTTCGGGGGGAGGAAGTAGACGGTAGGTATATGTTCCCATCAATAACTGGAAATCTCTTAAAGTTCCACTCAATATTCCAGACAAATAAAGAAAATGCTAACGAATAATCATCTATTTAAATTCCTTAAATTTAAAACAAGAAAGAGATAAGAATAATTAATTTTTCTTGCAGGTAACATTTACGAATTCTTTTTCATATCGTATATTACCTATAATGACTATGTAATTTATTTCATAAACCCCCAAAAATTGAGCCCCTGCTACGCTTATGAGCTATTTTCTTACGTGAATCAGAGAACGTGTTAAATGTTTATCCGCCCTTTTGACTAATAGAAACGTAGAAGATTACCATTTTCAAATTATACTGGTGCAAATTATATGCTGAAAGTGCTAAGAGATGGCAGCACTGCTATTTAATTTTTAATGCAACGTTTAGTGAAGATTAGAATAATTATGATCGTGTCATGAAGAGGAATAAAGAAATTAAAAAAATTTCTGTTCTTTATATAAACTTACTCACTATGTTTTGTTGTGCACTTTTCTAAAGTGTACAGTTTTAATGTAAAAAAAATAATAACTAGAGTTACTGGTTAGAGTAATTGGGGGATTGATATGAGCAATTGAGCTAGGCGCAGGATATTTTGAGACCTTAAAAGCAACAAAAAAAAGGTGGCAGATGTATATTTGCTAGTATAATAGCTACTCGACGCTTAAAATAAAATAATCGTACCTTTACATCTACCGTATGATACTAACACAAAAGTATAACAAGTTAAAAGCGTCAAAATTTATAATAAAATTATTTAGAGGCCTTTCACAGCGCAGGCACCCTAGACCAGAGTGTGAGCCCTATGTACTCACTCCTAAAACTCAGTACCTATCACTAAGAATTACGAAAATGAGAAAGGATAAAAAAATAAAAAATTAAATAAAAAAATTCTTATTTATTCATTTAGTCTACTCTAAGGTAAGCGTTGAAAAACTGAAGTGAAATTGATACAACTCTATGCTGCGATAGAAAATTTAGTACATGAACAAAAATAATTTCGAAAACGATAAGCATCGAAAACTGAAATCTGAACTAAACTTAAAAAATCACTGCCAATTCTGAAAACACGTAACTTTATCTCATATTTAGTTGTATAAGATCACGTATAAATGTGCAGGTAATTTCAATCGATCAAACACAAAATTTGAACAAAATCGCATTACAATCGTATGCAAAAAGTTTATGATTAGCTTAAATAGTTCTAGAAATATATTGAAATAACTAAAAAAAATTTATTAACATCAAAAGACCCACATTTTCGATAGCTCTCCCGATTGAACTAGTGGAATTATATTTTCGAGATTGCGACAATCCTCTTCCACTCCGATATACATATAAGTATACATTTTTTGGGGGCGGTGGGGGGGGGAGATGAATTTCTTTAAAAGCGAAATTTTTCAAGTGAAACAGTAAACCTAGGACTTATTTGCATTATTCTCATTTTTTACTCTTCAGAAGTCATTCAAAAATAACAAGAGTTTTATATTTAACCGGAGTAATAAATGACGCCGAATTTTTTTTTCTATTATTTTTTATCCTTACACTGAAAACAAAAATTACAGTTTCTTTTCTTCTTCTTTCTAAAGCTCAGTTAAAAAAATTAAAAAAATGCTGTGAAAGTCTCATATTAGCCACGATTGGTGATGTGCTTATCTGCACAAAAGAGAGCATATTTAAAATTTACCCATAATTGTGTTTAAGGTTTTAAACAAAGATGTAAACATTTTTATTTACTGAATAAAAAAGTACAGAGTTTCTTTTTTTAATCCCAGCGTGCGTTCTTAATCTTGTTATAAGATCGGGTAGGTCGGCATCGTGACTGCACAAAAACCGATTTGGACTACTTCTGAAATCATTTTTCGATATAAACCCTCCTATGTTTTACAGGTCAGAATATCTCAAAATCTAAATTTCAAAGTTTCTGTTCTTTTATTATTAACTTGGGTGCATTTAAAACTGGAAAACACTTCAAATAGTCATCAGGATGACCACGGATAAAATACAATAAGTTGTGTAGTGCTAAAAACATTTCGATCCGATACTGTATATATTATGTTGGAATATCCTTTTCTAATTCTCATAGGGTAAGAATTTTGTCCTTTTTTGTGAAATAAACTTAGTTTTAATTTGTGATAATTGAAATTTACTAATAAATTAAAATTAAGTCAATTCTATATGGTGAAAACCATCACATTACATGCTACAAAAATATAGGGTTTCATTCAACACTAATATAGACTTTGCTAAAATTTTGCCCTATATTTCGTCATATTTATATATTTTCTTGTCTTATATTTCATATAGTTTCATATAAAAGATAGCTCTCTTTTATTTCCTAAAGAAGTCATTGTAAACATAAATATTTTTATCAAATATTTTGCAATACTTTTTTTCTTAAAAAAGGAGTTAACAAACTGATGGAATATTAACTAATTAACAAATTTTCCTGTAATATCGGTTAAGAGTAAAGTTGCCTTTATTCTTCTTCTGAGATCTAGCTTCTTATATATTGAAGTAGTTTCATTTATGTCTTATATATTGAAGTAGTTTTATTATTATTACGACATTTGAGTAGTTTTATCACTTGAAAAATATTTTTAGATTTAATTTTTTGTTTGTATGTCATCACAAAGTAGAAAATTATCCTCGTTAGTCCTAATTTTAAATTACAATTAAAAAGGAAAAGAAGGGTGAGAAATTTGATTTAAATAAACTTTTATGCGATTTTATGACATACAAATATCTTATTACAGTCTCGCGGATTTTTTTTTCATGATCAATATGTGAAGATTCACCCTATAAAATATCGTTCGATGTGCAAAAAAAACAAATTCATATTTTTTATGCAATAATTAAATATAGCAACAAAAAAAGTTAAGTTTCATTAATATAAAAAATATTTCATTGTACTGAGGAGTTTATTTTCTTCAAAGCCGCATATTTCTAAGCAAAATCAAATTTTCTGCCATGGTTTAACCCCTTGGGGACGAGTGATTCAGAAAGCATTCGTACAAAATCACAATCAATTTGTAATTAAATAAAAAACGGTAACTTAAATGTAGTCGTTGCTAATTTGACAGACTTACTTTGCTTTTACTTTAATTATTGTTAATTTAATCATATATACAAGTATAATCTATGTTAATTCAAAGTATAACTAAATAGTTTTATTTTGAACAAAGTAATGGTGAATTAAATAAATCAAACAATTATAACTCCGCCCACAAATGAACTGCTAAAGAAATACTTTGATTACCAGTTTTATCTTTTTACCCTGATTGATGCAGTTTTATGCTGGCACGTATCTGTGACAGTCGGTGCGAAAGGGTCCCAAGTTCGGGTCTCAAGAGGTTAAGTGAAGTGTACTTTACTACACGCCAAAGAGATTTACTTAATAAGCGACTAACAACTTACTGTATAAGTTTATTCTACGTTTACTTATTTGATTTGCTATTTTTTGCCATTTTCCCTTTTTTAAAAATACATACTAGTACAAAGTACTTACAAAAGTAAATCACTTTCTAACTACCAGTTACAATAGGAAAAAAAAATCATCTGTATTTGTATTGAACCAAATATTAGCACTAAACTCTTTTTAAAAGTCTGTATAATAAATGACCGTTTTATATTTAATCTGGCTACTACTTTCCTTAAATAACTATAAATCACAGTTAATTCATAAATATAATCGCTCATATGTCATAAAGGGAGAAAAACCTAATAGGTCTATGACCTTATAGTCGAATCTGAGAAATTACCTGCTAATAATTGCAAAACATTTTAAAAGGAAACTGTAAAGAGAATTTTGTCAATCATCTGATTGCCGCAATGCATTCCTCGAGATCGTAAAAACCAATTTATCTAAATTGTAGTGAGACATCAAATGCACGATAGTTTGATTCTTGAGTCATAAAACGCCGAACTCATAAATTATATATTCCCTTTCATAAGTTAAATTTGTTAAGAGCATAAGCTTGGTACTTTAGAAGTGAGAAAAACGGTAATATTTCTGTATTCTAACCACGCTCCACATCACCACCTATAAAAGTAAATAGAAGGAAACTACCAATTTAGGGAGGGCTAGATCACGCTTAACAGTTATCAAGAGAATAAATCACGTTTTTAACGCCTTTCTTAAAACCCACTTTCTCAGATAAAATGCTCCTATTTTTTTCTATATCGTTCAAATTAAACTCGTTTGCAATTCATTAAGAACTTAGAATCATATTTTCTTTAAGTTCTTGAACCTAATTTATATTTTATTTAAGTACTTTGGCAGTTAATATGTTGCACTAAATATGTAATATTTAAAAAATATTTTTAAAAATAAAATATTTTCGTCAATTTATTAGCAAGTTTTTTTCAGGTAACACTGTTTAGTGTTTTTCAAAATGTGTGAAAACGATCCTAATCCTAATCAAATATCCTAAGAATAAGCGTGTCTAATATCCAAACTATGCAATCCAAGTTATCAAACTCTACTATCCAACTCCCCCCCCCCCCCCTGAAGAGGATAGGAGTCAACTTCAAAATCTTAAATAAGAAGTTGATTTTTTTAATCGCAGAGTTAGAATTTCAAGGGAGGGGGGAAATAACCCGATTTGATAAACAAGTTGTTACATTTCGGTTTACAGATGGCGCTGTAATTTCAAAATGAAAATTATTTAAAATAGAGATATCACGAGCATGTGAGATCAAAAAATAAAAATATACTTGTTTTATATTTCGAAAAATCTAATGACACCAAACTCGACCCCTCTCCTAAGTTGGTGAGATTTTGGTGTCCTTGAATACGTTTTTTTTTTTTAATTTCACGCGTGATGTTGTAGAATTTTAATCCCATGTATATATCTCGAGATATTTATTTGACTGCTTCCATGCATTTTGAACAGCCAGAATATTGCGTCAGTTTGCTTTACTTATTACTATTGTACTGATAGCTTTTGTTTAAGTCAGAAAAAGCTTGATTATTCATTTACTTGTTCTTTTAACTTAACGCAAATAGCAAAACTTTTAAATATTTAAACACATTCTATTTATAACATTAAAATGATTGTTTTTTTTTTCTACATTTAATATAAGACATATACTTCTTTTTTAAATGTATACTGCCACTAAATATCTTTGTCTTGTTTGTGAAATTTCTTGTTACCGATTTAAAATACTTCAGTCAATTATTAGAGAAAAAAAATTCTATTTTGCTCAGAAATAAGAATAAAAAAATAAATAATTGCTAATAATAAGACGGGTTAATGGCAGACGATGGACAGTACAGTTGACAGATACCGCGACATGGAACGGGGGTGAATGTTCGTCTTGGTTTGTGATTTAACCAGAAAAAAACCCATCTTTAATGGTTCTGCTCCGGCAGTTTTCTGAGCGAAAAAAGCTTTTTTGATCGTACTTCCGTCCCATACTACCAGGTCAAGACGGCCTTTTTCACCACAAAAATGGCCCCAACATAACTTTTAAAAACATCGGATGAGTGCTAGTCCACCTTAACAAAACTCGTTCGAAATCTTTAATGTTCAGCCGTACATCCTTTAAAATGCATCAGTGATATTTGCAAAATAAACCTTAGCATCCGGAGTTAGGAGAAAAACCAAGATCTGTGTAAATCTAATGCACAAAACTGTTTTGTTTTGCATTAAAAATATATTTTCACCAATTAAGTTTATTTATCGATTTTTAGAATTTTGTTATCAATCCCATACTGATAAATAACTTTCTGATATATGCATCTTACTCAAATTAAATGCATAATTTAACATATTAATTATTGATTAAGGCATCTTGAGCCATTTTGTTTTGAAATATTAATATTGTTATTTTATTTTAATTTTTTAGTTTAGATTTTTAATTTTTCTTAAATTGTTGTGTTTCTCTAATATTTGATTAGTTTTCAAAAGAGGCTTTATTCCCCAAGTTAATTTTGAGGTCTATTTTGACGAATTCCTTTTATAAATAATAAATTGTAATTCATTTTTTAGACCGTTCATTTAATTTAATATATTCCATAGAATATTTATTGGTTTTTACAGAGCGTTGTGTTACATGTTTGTATGGAATATGCTTAGCTGATTTTTAGATGCATACAGAAATATTTTATTTTAACAACTCTTTAATATAATCTAAAAATATTATATCTCCAAACTATAAAATGTAAGAGCAATTGATCTTTCAAATAGAAAGTAAGGGAAAATTAAGTTGACCCTATTAACATTAATAACTATAATCAAAGAACACTTTTTAATAATAATTCCACCCGACTTTTTCACACCGAAGTTTTTAATTAGTTTGATTATTAGATTTTATTCCAAAAATATTTCCTTACATTAAAAAAAAAGTTTTCTTTTTACACTTAATCTTTTTAATAAATTTATATAATATATATANTGCACATATTTATAGCCACAAATAGTTATCCTTGCTATATCGAAATTCAGTGTGGGGCAAGTAAAGTGACTAACACTATATATATATATATATATATATATATAAGGTAACAGATCTGTTACCTTAACTAAAATGTTTGACCTAGTTAATACAGGAGAGAATAAATAATAATAAATAAACTGATATACGTCTGGTGGAAAACAAAACGATCATATGATTTATTTATTAAATTTTGTTGGTGTTGTATCCTTCAAAACAATAGGAAGCTCGAAATAATGAGATACCCATATCCCAACAAGTTGTATAAACAATAAATCATGTTATAGTTCATTCGTTCATTTTTTAGTAGTTTTTGTTTGAAAAAAAAATACCGTTATTCTGTGATTGCTTTATATAACAGAAAAAATATATATATGCGTAGTTGAAAATAGTAAATTCGGATCAATGATTTTTATGAAAATTAGAATGTTATTTTAAATTAATTTGCTTATTGAACTCCAAATTAAATTTTTGTAAGCGTGTTTTGTAGATTCAGTTAAATGAGAATTTTAGAAAATGAATACTTAACTATTACATTCTTAATTATACATTTATTTATTTATTTTTATGTCAGTTTAAGTCAGGTAATTCTGATAGTTAAAAGTTTGAACTTAATTTAATTCCAGCTAATCAGAGTTAAGAGTTTGAGTTGAGATAAAAAAAAATAGGTTTAATCAATTTAAATTCTAAATAGTATTGATATCTCTTTTGAAATTCATTTCTAATTTCCAATTATTAATGATCACAAAAGGAACAAGTATGGAAACAAATAATTCGTAAAAGGTAACAAATATAATAATCACACGCATTTTTATTAAATTTATTTATTTAATTTTTTTACTTTATTTATTAAGTTTCTTAAATTTCAAATTTGTACCAAGTAGTAATTAAAAGTATGGTACACATCTTGTGAACTGCAATTCGAACGTTGTAAGCATTGTTCGAATTGCATTTTCTAGTAACTAGTAACTAAACTAGTAACTAAACTCTGGTAATTGTATTAAAAGGTTTCCGATTTCGACTCCTACATTTTCGAAATAACACATAATTTTAAGTTGCGTCAGATTAATGAATTCAATGCATAACCATTGTTTAGTTTTGAAAAATTTAATCAAATTTTGAAATTTTCTACAAATTACAATTTGGGGATTTTATTTTTCTGAACCTTAAACGAAAATTGCTGATATTTTTAATATCAGATACACAGTACTATTCCATTTAAAGAGTTTAATGTAAGACAGTGAGTGAATCATAAATCTTAAAGTAGAAAGATTTTGTGTAAAATAAATTTTGTATTTTGTTGAAAGTGGAGAAAATGTGAAGTCCGTTAAAATAGTACTGTAAGTTTTAGTATGGAAACTTTATTTGGAAACTATATTAAAAACAAACAAACCAGTATTTATAATATTCTTGTTATTTTAAAGATATTTTAAAGCTTTTAATTGTTATAGGATAACGTCAATATCCGTATTAAAATGAAAATACCTGGATTGTCATTGATATAAAATAAGTCTCCACATTCATTTATTTATTTTATTTTTTCGGCTTCTTACAAATAAACATTTTTAAGAGATCTAAATTAAAATCAAACATTATGTGTTCCGAATTTTTCGCTAAAACCAAGGACCACGTTAAGAACTTCAACTATGAAGAATTGCAATTAATTCCCATTTCATATTACATAATTCTACGATAAAATTGCAAAACAATAAACAATTAATACAACTGAAATCAATATTTTTCTAACATAGTATTTAATTTTATAGGCAATTCAAATTTATCGCAATAGAGATGCTGAAATAAAATTTATAAGACTGTAGCGTGTTATCAGAAACAAAATAAGCCTGTTAATTATCTTTCACTGACTTCTTACATTTAATAGTTTGGGGAAAAATTTGCTAAATTTTATATGATAACAAGCATTTTTTTAAGTTATTTTCGGTGTTATTATCATTAAGATTAAACTATGGATACATGGAATGTGGGTTCTTTTATAAATGTTTTCTATATTATTTTATAGCTCCAGGAACGTGCAATTTCGATGCACCACTTTAAAAAATTCCGGATCAAACAACGGTAAAGTACCAGTCCCTGAGTGCCGATACTTTTTATCGTAGTTTAATCCGGAATTTTTTGCAGTGAAAAAAAATACCAATTTTTCTTTATGATAAAAAACTAATAAAAAAGAACTCTAGACATTGTCAGAACTTAAATCATTATAATATATCTTAAGATATAAATTTAATAAATAGTTTTTTATTGAAAGATTGAATAACTTCTCTCCCCCTCCCCTTTATATATATATATTTTTTAACTTTAAATATCTTTCATCTGAAAGAAGAAATCGTAACTTATCTTGCCCTTCAGGGTAAGTAGGACATTGCGGAGGCGCCAAAGCGAATAAATAGTTTTCTTTTGAAGAAGGGGAAAAAATGGCATTAAAAATCTATGGGGAAAAAATTCCTCTCATATAAATATGTATGTCTCGAAATAAAATATAAAGAAATGAAAAATTGAATCCAGAATATGAAAAACTAAATTTCATTTTCGAAGAAATGCGTCTGCCGAGGGGGATAATGAAACGCTAACAAAAAAGTAAGGAAAGGGAATAAGCCTTGCAGAAATAACAGCGAAAAAAAAATTCTTCCACCCCCACCAACTTAATGAAAGTTGCAGAAGTTGTAGAGGGAGTTGGTCATGTTCTAGGAAAGCGTTGGCGCGTAAGACAGGTAGTTCGGTGTTATTATCATGGCCCCCGTAATTTAGAGGCGGTAGCCACGGGAGATTGAAAAAAAAAAAAGTGCTTATATTGGCCTTTTCTTCAATTGTTATTCAAAATGAGGACTTTGACAGATCCAATGAGCAGTTGCCGATTTATATATTTAGATTATTTCAATGGATGAAAATTCATGAGTTGGAAGACGGAGCAATTTTATAATTAGTATTTCAAGGGTAAGATCTTAGCTACTACATTTTGGTGTTAAAAATTAATTGCGGGAAATCCCAAACTGAAATAGATTTTACATTTCGAATAGATTGCCTTTTTGAATGGTCCCAAAAAACTAGATTTTGCTTTTTAAAATGAATATCTCAACACTTATACTGTCATTCTAAGGCAATATCTTTAATTCAAAGGCAATGAACCTACAAACCTTATCAACCTTATCTCAACAACGTTGAAATAACATAATTTATGCCTGTAGTGTTTAACTTTTATGCCGAGAGCACTAATAATTCAAACAAAGCATTTTTCTCTCTTTTTAAAGTTGTTTATTACAGAATTCAACATTGTTTATTGTTGTTATTCAATATTGTTTATTACAGCGCAAATCAGAGCTGAACTATGTTAGCGTAATAAAAAACTGTATGTATCAACAGTATTTATCTAAGTAAGGGGAAAATATAAAAAATATATATATTTATAGTAACGATAATATTTAATTATTTACTGAAGTTTATTTTCAAGTTTGAAAAACGTGACTACGCTAAAAATAAATTTTACATTTCTGAAAAGCTGCACAGCATTTAGTGAATATTACTTTTTACTGTTTCGTGAATTTAATTTGAATAATAAAAGCTGTCAATACCAAGTTGTATCGTAATCCACAGGCAATAAACTGGAAACAAATTTGTGTACTTCACATCCACCCAGCAAAATTTTGAAAAATCGCAGTTTTGTTTTAGCCACATATGAAAATAACTGTTCCGAGTATAAGAGTTTTACACCTTCAGATTAGGAATTAGTTTCTTGAAGTCGTAAGAAAAATATTTTGCCATGAATGGATGAATTGCATGGAATGGACAACAAATAGATTCTAAATTGTTGCTATATTTTTGATGGGCGGAATAACAGTACACGTCTATACAGCAAAAAAGCAATACTTGTACTATTGTTAACGCCATTCAAATATATATAAGCTCTTCTGTTGTTGAAAATAAGTCATTGATTACAGAATTTTCTAAAGGAGTAAAACTATAGCACAGAATCGTGATTTTACATATTGCACTGCTTATTCTTGAGCAGAGGAATCTTTCTCATACTGGAAATTTCATCATTGGAAAAGGATATCAATCCATATTTTGAAGAAACATTTTAGATTAAGAGATTATAATTCAAGGTGGATCCCTTTAACTTAAATTATCGAGAACTGAAATTGACATCTTTAATAAGAAAGTACACAGGAACAAGAGCTTTAATTGAAGAGTATAATGAAAGAAAATTGACACTCTAAAAAAATGGCTACATTTTGAGCTTAAAACTATATTATGTTTGTCATATGCATAGAACTAAATTTTTCCCTGTCAAATTATAAATAATTTTTATATTTTTAATGGGCGGGAATAACAGTACACGTCTATGCAGCAAAAAGCAATACTTGTACTAATGTTGTCGCCCATCAAATATGTAAGCTCATCGGTTGTTGTTGAATCTAAACCTTTGTTTATTAAGGAATAAAAAGGTACCATACAAAATTGGAGTTTTGCACATTTCTCTACTATTCTTGTGTAGAAAAATCTTCCTCAAACTGAAAATTCAAAGATTGGAATGCTGAGTCAATCCACAATTTAGATGAGGAAGCAATTATAATTCAAAGAAACAATTTACATGAAGAAGCAAATTTTAATTCAAAGTGGATTAGCGAATCTTACAAAAAACAACAACAACAGTGCAACATTGGATTAAATAAGCCAAAAACTGCAAACATATCTTGTTTTTTTGGGTTTTTTTTTTCTCCCAACTAGTAGAGGCTTTATCTAAAGAGTAAAAACACACCATTTAACTGCTTTTTCAATTATTATTAAAAAACTTATGACAAAACATTCAGCTATATAATTTTTTTTTTTCAGTACACTTTTTCTAAAAAATGAGAAGAAATATAATCTAAAGAGAGAGTAAGGGTCAAATGGCTGCGCTCCATTTGATCGCCAATAGGGAAAACATTAAAATAGATATACTACTCGCTCACCGTAACGAACGCGACGTCACGCTTAAATGCTTCACAAATTCACATTCTATGACTTTACAAAGGGCGCACAATTAATAATTTACACACATTCAACCACAGTAAAACTTAACATTGGGAGAAAAAAAAAATTTTTTTGAAGGCAGAAAATAGTTAATCTATTTTTACCTCTTACTGAATTATCCCCCATTTCACCAATTTTTCGTAGATTTAAGTACGTATGCATGTTTATTAAAGAAAGAAAAAAAAATTTAAAAAAGAAGAATAAAAATCGATTGAATAAAAATTTGAGTTTCATTATATATCTAAATTACTTCACTTAACTCTTTCGATCTATCCAATTACCCAGCTTAAACTAGCATTTTCTTTCATAATAAAAAATATTTTTCCTGAGTGAATTTTGAAAACTTGTATAAAAAGTAACCAACAAGCAACTTCCTCAATTTAAACCTATATACCTTTATTTCAGTGCTTTTCCACAGATTTGGTATAATTTGTTGTCCCATTTAGTTAAATGCATTTATTTACAGTGCATTTACAGAAGAAAAAAAATTGCGAATTAATTGCAGTAATTATACAGTTAAACCCTTGCTTCTAAAATTTAAAATAGATAACTTGAATATGTTTAGTATCATGAAAAGGAATATTCTCCTATTACAAAAATGCGATTTACAACTTAAACCGGTCCCAAAAAAAAAATTTACTTGTATTTTTCCTAAATGTAATTTCCTACTTTCAAAACCCTTTTATTAACTGCAGTTGACTTTCATCTTTTGAAAACGATCTTACTTCCAAAAACTTTTCTGTGAATGAGCTGGGGCATTTTTACATCCCTCCCTTCTGGTATTTACTGCGCCTACCGTCTGCCTCTTTTACAATGCATGTCAGAGTGGCTATTCCTTTTTACTGTCAATGAATAAGAAAATCCCTATTCAACAGAGTTTGTTTCCATAGAAAATCTATTTTTCAGGAGTTTTGAGAGTAAATGACTTAATCCATTTACTCCCTGTCCGCGTGGACACCAACTTTCAAAACTTTTGTTAAAAACAATCAAAACTTTCTGCTCCTTTACTTTCAAATAATTTAAAGGGGTTCAAGAGACTAAAAAAATGGTACTCAAAAAAAGGCAATTTAAGTTTCATAAGATTGTTGCACATTCTTTTGAAATTTTTGGACAAAATTTTTCTACAAAATCTGAATTAAAACATTCCTATTCGTTTTCTGAATGAAATTATAACTTTTAACTTTTGCCAACATCGAGGGGAGGGGGATTAGTACCAATAAAGGTACCTGGCTGAAAACAAATTCAGGGTAAAAAAAAAAAAAAGCTTTAACCACTGTAATCGTAAAGCAATATCGGTCAAGCTCTTCTGTCTGCTTTCTTTATTTTTAATTAAGATTCACAAAATTAATATTATTTTCACATTTTTACCTGAGTTTTTATGCAGAAATTTAAATCGAAAAATACTTATTCTTTTTCTCTTTCATTATAAAAATGTATCCAATTTTTTAGTTGAGAATACATTTTTTGTGTAAAAATGATATTTATATACTTTTGGGATAATTTTTTTAAAAAACAATAATATTTATTTCTAAATAAATAAAAAAAAGAAATCAATGCACCATTACTGTTTATAGCCGGAAAAAGTATCAAAAGATTAATATAAAAAGTTTTACAAATTTAAATAAAAAAAGATGTATGAATACAATAACTAATTATGCGTATCCTGAAGTTTGATAAAATTCATAAAATGGATTGCGATTCTAGATAAAAAAATAAATCATCTAACTCATTAGGAGCGTTAACTTACATAATCATTATTATTAAAAAAAGGCAATTTTTACCCATTAATAGGATTTTTTCTTTTGCTTAAAGCTGTTATCCAACAAAAAATGTTATGCATTTAAATGTTCATTTGGAAACATATTAAAATTTGCTTCAAATTTGGTATAATTTATTTGGTATTAACTCCAAAAAATACATAGCGCTAAAAAGTGCCGTTTTTAATTATTTTATTCAGAAATATTTTTTAAAATTGAAAAGTAAAAAACGATACTAATACAGCTCACTATTAATGGTGTCTTCAGTTCAAGATATAGTGTTCTTTATATTTATTACATTTGATTCACTTATCCTTTGACTTATTTATTGTTGTACTACAGAAATCGATAAAGATAAACCAAAATATTTCACAGCTAGTAACGAAATATTTCTTTTAGAATAGATGAAGGCAAACTTTTCCTATGCTTTAAAATTAGGAAGCATTGCGTCGGCCTTAATCTTTTCTATTGATATTGTTCCTGTTATATGTTATCATTCTGTTTGCTTGTTTTTTCGTTTCTTTAAAAGGTTACATTTAATGTGTTGTTTGTGAGTATCAGAGCTATAACAACAGTATGATAAGTTTATAAAACATTTTCCCCTTTAAAATATTTCTCAATTTTTTTTCATACCTAACTTTAATAGTTAGAATTAAAGTTTTAAAATTCTTCTGTTGACATGAAGTTTGAAATTTTTGTTATTATATTTGACACTTCCTAAGTATTTGAAATGTTTCGAATTGTTATGGTATACATTCGTTTCAAAAAACAGAAGTATAATTCATATAATTTTTAAACCCTATTCCTTTATTATTTTTCGTAAAATTGGTTTTGAGGGTATACTTGATCTATGAAAATATGCTGGAAATGTGACAATCGGAAAAAAAGGGGGGAAGAGAAATATTCAGATTCAAAGAGAAAGGTAGCAAGAACACTCCCTGAAACGCATAAATCACATATCACAATAGTCAACCTTTCTAAAGCCATCTTTACGACAACTCGCGTGTTGGTTGCCCTAGAATTGGCGAAAAAGCTTCCTTTTTAAAATATTTTATGTGCAACGTAGAATTTTAATTTGAAACAAATCTAAAAAATAAAATGTTAAAACTTTCTTATTTTATTTTTTTAATAAGTAAGTAGCTTTCTATTTTCAAATTTAACACTTCAGTTTCTCTCAAACTCTTTTAAAAATTTTAAAAAAAATATGTATTCTAATTTTTTTTTTTTAATTATTGATAAATGTATAAAAGTGCTCTAGTCTTGAGTATAAATTTTATTTTAATATTTTTTCTTTATATATTATATCTAAAATTATAAGTTTTTTTAAATTGATCACTTGACTTTCACAAAAATCAGCTATAAGCATTTAATGCGAAAATTTTTAAAGCTGTATTAAAAAGGCAATTACTAAATTATAAGACTAAAAAAAAGTTACAAAAATTCATTGTTTTAATGTACTTTGTAAACACTCTTTTCAACTTTAGAAATCAGAGTTCATTTTTGACTACAATCCCTGAGCTATTTATTTCAAGACATAAAAGGAATTCTAAAGAAAAAAATATATATTTTGTGTTACTTTTAAATATGAATTTAAAAATTAAATCAATCTTAATACCGTTTCTTAAAACAACGAAAAATATTTTATACTAGTATTTCAATTTTTAATTTTAACCTGAACGAACTTGTTAAAAATTTAAACCATGTTTGAAACTTCAAGCAACGAGTCAAAAGTTTTTCTTTTCAGAAAATGTAATAACAAAAACCTATGCTCATACCCATGAAATCCATGATTCATCGGTTTATTAAAGTAATTGCCTCCAGGAAATATACATAGTTTTTAATTAGTTGGGTATAATATTAGCACAAGTTCAAATTTGATTTACACTGGATAAGTATTAAAACGTAATATTGTAATTTTAATCCTACAATCTTACAATACAATATTTCAAGCGCACTTTAAACCTCAAATAGCAAGATAAAACTTCTTCTTTTAACAAAATTTGATGTTTTTTATAAATTTGTATTAGTAACCCTTAGAGAATGATAACATTAATGATTTGAACTGGTCTTATGATCAAAAATTTATGCTTATAGCTTTATGGTTCATCAATGAAATAAATGAAGAAGAAAAGTGTCTCCAGAAAATATAAATAGTTTTTTTGACTAGTTGGGTGTAAAATTGGCGCAAAGTCAAATCCTCTATTGTAAATCAGATTGTAACCCTGCTTGAGTGTTCAAACGGCGATAAATGACTTGAGAATTTAGTTGAAGCTATCAAAAACATGAAAGCTTTCAAAAAGGACTAACACACAAAAGCCCACCACTCGACTCCCTTTCATTATGTATCAGGGGAAGTTAACAACAAAAGAGTGAGCTCTTTAAAACTCTT
The DNA here is from genome assembly GCF_043381705.1 of Parasteatoda tepidariorum. Lineage (NCBI taxonomy): Eukaryota > Metazoa > Arthropoda > Arachnida > Araneae > Theridiidae > Parasteatoda > Parasteatoda tepidariorum. Next base: position 43,430,127 of record NC_092207.1, on the reverse strand, counting down.
TCTAGTAGAGGTTATACATCGAAAGAGAGGTGAGATTTCGATTTACAAAAGGGAATGTAAAATTTTGTTGACTGCCAAGGGGAACAAAACCGTCTGTTGTACGTCCTTACCATACACTTGATGGACAAACTTTATTCAGTTATGAAATGATGCGTTGAAGTGGCTTATCATTGACGCTTCTTTTATTGAGGAAAAAATCCAAATAAATGACTTGATATGTTCATGTTTCATATTTACTTCGTTTACATTTTAAAAAGTCATCATCAATAAGAAAATACATTCTAACTATAGCCTCAATTGCAGATTTAAGAGGAAGAAAATCTCAAGTGACATTCTTAAAAAAGTGATAAGTTTAGAGTTTAACTTTTGACGCAGATTGGACACCCGTGACCCTTATATACACAAATATATATATATATA
>NC_092207.1:43397016-43428387 GCF_043381705.1 Parasteatoda tepidariorum | reverse complement strand
AGTTCAGTAGTGTTAAAAATACTGCTTTGTTGTTTTTTCCATCTTGTAAAAAATTTAATTACATATCTAATATTTTAAGTGTTTTTTATCGAATCTATTTCTTTTTTTGTATCTGAGTCCATCTACTATATGATTGGATTTTAACAAATGCCAAAAAGCAATGGGAGAGAAAGAGCTATTGAAAAAGGGAATCACATGACGGGGGTAGGTAGCTGCCAACTCCTCCCTATCTTTTCACCCCAGAATATCGCTAACGAAATTTATAGACTCAGTTGTAAACCCCGCAACGCAGAAAGATGTGCACTTCGCGAATTCAACGGGATTTATGCCTCACCTTTAAATGTAATGCTGCGAAAATGTGAAATGTTGGAGCGTGTTATGATAGAATGTTGCTCATTAAGGGATTGTGTAAATCGCAACGTTAAGGAAAATATTTTGAAATTGCCAAGTTATTCTTTCGGGATTACATGATGCCGAATTTTAGAAATTATATGGATATAAACTATCGGTCCGTTATAGGACCGATGGATTTAAGAACTTCGTTTCGTCAAAACACATCTATGATGGACTGTTACTCGTGTAAAAGTAAGTTATTGAAATTGTTTTATGTGACTCCGGGCAAATAATTATTGATCCTATTTAAACAAAATTTTGTTTAAATTGCGAATAATTTTATGAATGTTTCACATATTTTATTTAAACTTTTTTGATGACAATATATTAATTGGTATATGCGTACTACTAAACTAATAAAAGTGAAAGTAAAATAATTTTTATAGTAAAATAAAATACCCAAGTACTCAAAATCTAAAACTAATGTTATTTCCTATTCTTGGTATAACATCTCACAGTGGGAGAAAATTATATTTGATTTTTTTTTTTTTTTAAATATGAAATTCGCTTTTAGTTGCATTTTATCCATTAACTATGGAAGTTTTAATTAATGCTACTAAATCGTTTTTAATTATGTATTCAGTTAGTATGGTATTTTAGAAGTCATTGAAAATTATAAATGTTAGTTAAATTGCAACCTATTTTGTAAAGAACGTCTTGCTGTTAGTAAATTTAAATAAAGAAGTTAATTTAAATAAAGAAGCTTTAATATTAAAAAAAATTTTTTTAAAAAGAGTATATTAAGAATTGAAATTCGAAAACTGACGCTAAGTCAATGGGCCTCTAAGTTAAAGTAAAAGTCTAAACGTAAGTAAACTACAATTATATTCATTTAGTATCATGTTGATAGAAATAATCAAGAGGAGAAAAATTAAAGTACGTGCAATTAAATTTTTCTTTTAAAAATTCTAGCAAAATGTTTAAATACGAGATTATAGATTTATTCTTAAAGAGCTTTTGCAATTTAAAGATCTTTTAAACAGTCATTCTTTTTGTGATAACTAGATTCACTCGGAAATTTAAAATTTTATAGATGCTTAAAGAGAATAATTTAAAACCATTTGCATATCAAAATAAATTTTGAGATCTAATGGTTTTTTCACCAACTTATTTCAAAATCGTATTAAGACAATGTATCCTTTTTTACTAGATTTTATTTATAAATTTTTCTAACTTAGTTTTAGGTAAAATCTAAACACAGTTATAATTTAAATTTAAAAAAAATCTATTTTAGTCTATTGAAAAAAGGGAAGAAAAATTTCTTTCAACGTTATTGAAAACTTGAATGATGTGGTATATCAATAATCCTGAATCTTTTACTGCAACAATCGATAATTTTATACAGTGTTTTTTTAAACATTTATTTTTGGCGAAATTTAAATGATCTGGAATTTTACAATACTAAAGATTCACCTAAAATTAATTAATAAAAAATCATTTCCCTTTTTTATTTAGGTGAAAATTTTAACAATTGAGTTAATTAGGAGTTAATTTATAGAGTTCCTTGATAATTAAAATTAAGAAAATTGAATAAAATGTTTGACACGCTGAACTACTAAATTTATAATAGAGACTGAAGAACTCAATAACTGAAAAATAACTGTATTGCTGAAATTTTATACATTTTAATCTAACACATGAATGATATTTAAATTATCGCATGATTTTCTTTAAAAGTAACCATTTTCCGTAAAATCTAAACTTTTAAAATCATAATGACACTTAAATTAGATTATTTTTTAATTATTTTCTCCAAGTGATAATAAAAAATATTTTATAAGCCAATACTTGCTTATAACTAACGGCATTATAAACAAATTTCACCAGAAAAATTTAGCTCAGATTTCGATTATTAATTCGAATCGAATTTGTCAGGCTCAAAATAAAAAAGTAAATTCGATCATCACTCTTTTTCCCAGACTTACTTTTTTCATTTTCAACAATATTTCAAAGAAAGTAAAAACAAACTATGGACAAGTAAAAGACTTGCACAGAAATATTTCTTACTAAAAATATTAAACTTTAAATTACGTGGTAGCCTATACAGACACGCCTCCTCTAGCTGAGATCCACATTGCACCAGTTATATAAGAATTCGGGGAACATTCTCTTTTTCATTCCTTCCACATTCGTTGATAACAAATAAAATCAGTGAAGCGATGCGAGAATCTTCTGATTGATTCTTGGAAAACTGAATTATGAGGGCGGGAATGAATGTGCTTGTACTTTTTATTTTCTTTAAATTTTTTTTTTAAAGTCATTCTAATATAACTCTATAAAAACATTTAATAAGGGTTGAAATAAGTGGCGTTTCAGCTTTGAAATGTTGAATAATACTGTTGTAAAAATTTCTGATTTACTTATGTTATACGTGTATAAAAACAGAAATTCCTCTCATAGTTACAACTTCAAAAATTTTAAATGTCAAAATTGACGTTGAAAGATCAGAATTAAAGCTACCAGAAAGGATGATGTTTGTATCCATAAAAATATATATCAATTACAAGTGGATGACTTGTTAAGAATTGGTTCTTTTTTATTTTTGAATGATAAAAAAGAAGAATTTTTTTTCTTACAACTAACCGTTTGGTTTTGTTCCCCCTCTCATAAATAGTTAGGTTAAGTTTATGCGATAAGAAAAAAAGCTTACGTTCATCTACAAAGATGATTTTTGATGCCAACGTTTGAACACTGCCGCAGTCACTGTTATGTAAAAAAGAATCAACTTTTAAAGTATTTTTAAATACAAATAGCATGTTTTCCCAAAGTTTGAAGCATGATTTTTCTTTTTAAATTGCGAGTAATCCAATTTGACTCTTACAAATTTTATATGAAATGTAAGGGAGATAGTTTTATATTGTAAATAAATTTTATTTCATGTAGTATTTAAATTTTTACCTCTACAATTTCAACAGCAAAGTTTTAAAAAAAATTTTTTATATGATACAATTTATTGAAAACAAACAGTTGCACAAATGGTAAACTATTTACCATTATAATGGTAAACTATTTAGCAATTTCATTACATTCACAACCCTAAACAGTTAAATTAAAGCAAAGTAGAGTTCAAAGTAGAGTTCAGTAGTGTTAAAAATACTACTGAATGATTAAGTCTTTCTATCCCAAAACTCACGAAAACCCGTTTTAGAGTATATGACAATGAAATTATGTGGTTAACGTGATCTTTAAGTAAAAGTGATTGTCATACTTAAAGGTACAGGTGATTAAAATAATGGACTTTCTCCTTTTGAAATCGAATTTTTTTCCTTTTTTTTTTTTCGTGTATGCTTTTTTCGTTACGTAAATTGCTACAAGTGTTCTACTTAAATTTAGATATTTTTCATCACGCTTATTGCCATGAATATTTTAGAGTTTGATTATTAAATTTTCATGATTATTAAATACATTGTTATTTTAATCCAATTATATCTGGAAATAAGTTTTTTTTTAAATTCATCATTCGCAAAGACAAGGAAATACAATGAGTTTGTATCCGAGTAAAACACCAACAATAAAATTCTATAATGGCAATACATTTCCTACTATGCTTAATTTGTAACTTTTGTTATTTGTTTAATATATTAGAATATATTCTGAATATTATGGAATTGAAATCACATATTTTTTTTCTTTTAAAGTGACACTATTAATGCTACTTCAGTTGTAATTTAAGGTTAAACTAATGCACATAAATAGTTTACACAGACTAGAATAACGTTTTTTGAAAGAAAAAAAAATTAAGTACACCTAAGATTTATAGATAAATAAAGGAAAGTGATAAAATGAATCGTAAACAAAAAAAATTTTGAAAACTATTTAAGCAAAATAGCACCACGAAATTAATTACATTTTATAGAATTTTTCACAGCAAAGAAATATTTATATTAAAAAAATATATCGTGTTTTACAAGGAAACAATATTTTTAATTTTTAAAATGGCTATTTCTCATATCGATACATCTTACATTTAAACATTTTTCTATCGTAAAATGAAACAATTTAATAATTTTTTAACACCAGTAATTTGCAATAAAATATTTTCAATTCAAATTAAGAGTAAACATAAAACAATTAAATGTATTAAAAATGAAGTTCTATAAAAATTATTATTACATATGACACTTATTGAGGGTTCATTTCAGATTCAAGCAATATTAATTATTTGACTTCCTTGGATCTGGAATCGAATCCTGGAGTAGAAAATATTCAACCCAAAATGGGAAGGTCGAATTCTTCAGAATCACAATCCTCCAGTAAGTTATATGGATTATTATTTTTATTATTATTATTTCCTCTGGTGACGGACCTTTTACTTACTTATTGTTTAGGTATATGGTATTTGGTATTTACTACATGGAAACATTCACTAATAACAATTTTTTCGGGAAACTTAAAATGGATTTACAATTGTTTTAATCAATCTCTTTTGCATTGCACTTCTTTATTTTTTTTTTAAACCTCAACTAAAAATAGCTGTTAAAAACTATGATGCTTAAAGAACATAATAACTTAAGAACAAATAATAACTTTTAAGCTATTTACACTAAAATAGAACAAATTTTTTATATCTTAAAGTTTTCATAATTTTTTTTTTTAAACACATTGTTCGCAAATATTTTTTTTATATTATGCTTTCAATACATATATTACTATTCATATTGCTCTTAGCATATTGTTCATGTAGTTTGCATATGTTATTGCATATGTTACTTCTTTCATTGACTGTTAGCGAGTTTAACTTATATATAATTTAATGTAAAAAAAAGTTTGAAAAATACAAAATGTTTTTATACTACTGATTAACAATTTTTCATAACACTTTCACCCTAAATTTCTATCATTTATTTTTTCTTTCTTTAAAAAAAGACAGCCCTTTTGGATTTTTTTTAAACAATATTTTCTAATTTCCGCACTACAATTTGGCAATTTTGCTTCTAAGGCTCTCAATTTAATGAGTAGGATTTTTATTTCCTTTTCCTTCAGAAATACAAATTACCTCTTATCACACAACTCGTCTTGTTCCTGAAAATTTTATGTTATTGACTGTTTTCTTTTCTTTCTTTCTTTCGTTTTAGGTCATGGGGGTGTTAATCAATTAGGTGGAGTATTTGTAAATGGCCGACCATTACCAGACATGGTAAGACAAAGGATAGTTGAATTAGCTCATCAAGGTGTTAGACCATGTGATATCAGTCGACAACTTAGGGTCTCGCACGGTTGTGTCTCCAAAATACTTGGCAGGTAAATTTCAAGAACTCTCACTACTCATTTCATAAGACTGATTAAATAAAAATTTAAATAAAAAATTCCTCTCGTGACATTATTTATTGTAAATCAGTTAAAACATTTAAGAAATGAGCAACAAAATGGGTAAATTATGTGAAATAATTAGTAGAATAGGTTCATAAGAAACTAAAATATTCCATAAATTATAAGCTTATTTTAGCCAGATTTAAGAGAAATATGGAACAAATCAGGCATTGTTTAAAAATATACCCTTAACATGCTATGCAACATAATGCTTTGGGGAATCGCATAAAAATACTTGTATACATTGAAGTAAAATATTAAAATGAAAGCTTGAAAAATAATCTAATTCAAAGCATTTTATTAACTTAGTTTAAAAAAATTATTACAAACATAACTTTTTAATTTTAAGCACAATTCGTTTAGGCATATTCACATGCATTAGCTGTAATATACGATGAAAACATCTAGAATTAGCAGAGATATTTAATGAAAAAAGTTTTCTTAATAAAAATGTTCAGAACTGCTTGTAAAATGAAGGAGAAGTGTTAGGGGTGAAATGATGAAAGGAGTTTTTTTTTAAAGTGAGAGCTCATCCATCAAAAGAAAAGCCTGACACCAAACAACAGGTGAGGAAGCAGAAAACGAAATGCGGAACTAATGAGACAGATCTAGTGCTCTAGGCAGAGATGAAGGAAGCAATACTTCTAATTCCTTTTTTCCTTCTTTTTTTTCATTCAATTGAAATGTTAAAAATTTGAAAACAAATTTTTGATCTAATTGTAATTATAATTAGATCTGATGAATAGAAAAATGCTTGCTACTAAATTGGTCTTGCTAAAAACTTCTTTAGCACAAATATCAGATCAAATAGTCACTATTTTAATAATTGAATGAATATGCGACGTGGGATATGAGTAATGCTTACGTGATATACATAATCAAAAATCCATTTATCGTCAAAAATCACGTGTGAATTACAAAAATTGTCAAATTCTGAACAATGGGCCGGGATAGCCTGGTTGGTAGGACACTGGGCCCATGTCCAAGAGGTGGTGGGTTTGATCATTGCCGGCCGAAGTAAATGGTGATTAATAATATAATCCGTGTAGTAAATGGTGACTGATGCACGTTAAATCTGTCGAGTCTCAAAGTCCTCTATGTTCTCATAACAAATCATACCTCCGGGGGTACTGATCCAGGAGTTTCCTTGTCTTCTGGATTGGTTCAAAATTACAAATCTACGGAGTTGAACATCAGTAGTCGTAAACCCAAAACATTGGGTCGACTGTTCAACAACGGTTATAAAATATAAAATAAAAATCCCCCCATTGTTTTATAAAATAAAACAATGGTGGGGAAGGGGACCACAAATATATATTACGGAAACATAAAGGGTTGAAGATTTACTTAATTTTGCTTGCAAAGAAAGAGACGTTCGAAATCGTCAAAAACAGGCTCACTCCGTAACTTCGATAATCTAATCTAACTTTAACATATGTAGACAAAGGAGGAAAAAAAAACTATTTTGAAGATTACTAAGTTTTGGCAAATCTAAAATGTGAAAAATTAACTCTTTATGAGAGTTATTACTCAGTGAAAATGAGCGATACTATGGAAAAACCTTTTCTGTACGCCCGTAAGGTTTTTCATGGACCAGCTTTCATGGATATATACCATTCTTCCCTTTTCATGTTCATAGATAATTTCTAAGAAATTTCTGCGTTTTGATTCTTGTGAGAAATGCAACACTTGGGTAGCAAATAAAGTTTTTTGCCATATTTCATAGAGTATTATGCCATTTCGAAGAAAATCACAGCACAAGTGATGGAAAATGCTTGTGAAAAAACAGAGAATATTACCACGTTTCAGAATGCTATAAAAATCAAAACATTTCTGAGATACCATCAAACCTGCAAAAAATATTTTTGCTTTTGATTGCGCTTCTTAAATCAATTGATTTTATTCAGAATAAGAAGAAAAAATATATTGAAAATATCACTCTATTATAATAGTTATCTTTTGATCGTAGAAATGTTTGTAAAATGCTGCAGCCCACTATTATCTAACTAAATTATTTTTCACTCAAGGTAAATTTAATTTTTTCTAGCAAACAAATGGTTTTATCATCAAGTTATCTTTTTATTTTCTGTAATTCGTATACGAGAAGAGTACCTTATTTAAAACAGAAATAAGCTAATTTTTTTTTAATTTTATTTTTTATTTAGTCCTATTTCTTGATATTCCATTTGAAAACCATGTTGGTAATTCGTCTGACGTGAGAGTAGGGAAAAAAGCGTGGCGAATCAGAAAAACAGTCGCGGAACTTGTCGCTACAGACGACTGCAAATAAAACTGTAGGGAAGACAAATTGGCTTAGATGCTTCTTTCACCAGAAGTTTACTCCAAGATTTGAAAATAAAAAAATAAGAAATCTTTGAAACTTACCGCGACTTCACGTAAGAGGAAACATAATATTCCTTTGATTTCAAACACTAACTTAATTTTTCTGTCTGGCATCTTCGACTGTAATTAAAATAGAATATACTTGCAGGCAGTGTGTCAAACGAAAACATACTCTTCCACTTCCAAGTAACTGCAAAATGGATGTTGTAGTTTTTTTTAGTATAAACAATATTAACTAATTAATCAAATTAAATAAAAACTCAAAGCATTTATTTCTCTATATATTTTATTCAGCAAAATGTATAAATGTATTATTCCTAAAACTACTACCCATAGCAAAAGATTTTTTTAAAAAAACTGCCATGTAAATTTCATTAGTCTGTAATCAGTATATAGTGCATGACTTATACAAATAAAATGGAAATCATTAGTAAAATAGCAATAAATTAATGAATAAAAAAAACTGATTGTTTTTTATTCATTATAGATGTATACCCTACGAGGTGTATACCCTACCAAAAACTTGTTGCAACTAAGTTATACTATCACTATAAATGAGTAATGTATGAGCAGTATTTGTCCAGAATTTAAAAACACTAATTTATACTCAACTATATCTAATTAAAAACTAAAAAATAACTTTAATTTTTAAATACTTTTAATTTAAGATTTGTTCAAGATTTTCAATACAATAATACAATAATAATTTTCAATTGGTTTCCTAGGATTTGTCATGCATTTGTCATTTTAAAGTTGATTTTTTTTTCAGTTTCTTATGCTATTTTTTTAGATTTAGCTTTTTCTTTTTTTTTAAAATAAAGGGCTCTAGACTTATAGTTTTTATAGAAACTGGATAAAAAATTCCATACTTTCTCGTAAAAAGTAAATTTTGATGTCAACTTTAAAAGGTAAAATACAAACTTTGAACGAAATTGTCCGGATAATTTCTGATAAATCAAATTTTAAAAATGTCGTATATTTAAAATTCAATTTCTAAGGTGCTTTGACCAATTTTGTTTATATTTTTATTTTGTCATATAAGATTACATTCTCTAAAATGATATAAAAATTTGAGCCCCTTACAACTCAAAAATTTTTCAATTATAATTAAGTAAAAAATAATAAATATTTACTAAAAGTAAGTTTTTACATGACATTATCTTTGGATAAACAAATTTCATAATTATATGCAAAAGTTTTTCGATTCGCTTAAAAATACTCTGAAAGAAAAATTATATATTATTATGGGTTCAAACTTAGTCCACTATAACAAATAGTCCGCTCACCTGAGCAAACGATTTGAACATTATTTTCCAGATTAAGGCTACACCGCCCCCTCCCCTATATTTTTTGGATCAGAAATCCAAATCCATCGGAAAAAAGTTTATTTATTTAGAAAAAGTACGTTTTTGTGTATGACTTCATAGCTTAAAATATCGTCGGCACTAATAAAGTAGCAAATTTGAGGTCATCCATTTAGACTATTAAGATTGAGTCCTAATACGTGAACATCCGATCAATAGATCAAAAGTTATACAGAGTAATCTGTTTTTTTATCTTCTTTTTTTACGCACTGTACATTATACATGCATACAGTGTATAAAGTTTTGCATGATATTATCAATTAATAAAAAAAACGAAGGTACATATCAATTAATATAAATAATAATAATAATTATAATAATAATCGTAATAATAATCGTAATAATAATTACAATAATAATCATAATAATAATTACAATAATAATCATAATAATAATTATAAAAATAATTATAATAATTGTAGATTCATTTTTTTAATATATGAATGAAAATGGAATTGTAAAGTTTATGCTTCTAGATTATTACACTGTATATTCTACTACTAGCTCTCACTTTTCATTTTTTCTTTTATTAATTTCTATTTAACCAAGTACTTACTTTACTAGAGAATGTTATTTAATTTAAATATTATAAATTACTTTGAAAAATCATGTAAGACTTTTAAATTACAATACATCTTTCGTTTTATTAAGTTAATTCATGAAAATTTTCTTCAAGGTACTATGAAACTGGTTCAATAAAACCAGGTGTGATAGGTGGTAGTAAGCCAAAGGTTGCTACTCCCAAAGTCGTAGATGCTATTGCCAATTATAAAAAGCAAAATCCTACAATGTTTGCGTGGGAAATCAGGGACAGACTCCTGGCCGATGGGATATGCGATCAAGATAATATTCCCTCAGTCAGTTCCATTAACAGGTAAGTTTTCATTTTGTTCTCACTTTCCTTTTGTAATTAACGACCTTGCTTGTAGAAGCCCTGGCTTGTATCCAGAAAAAAAAAACTGAGACGAATTACTTCTAGCATTCAATGTATTTTTTTTTTCTTTCTTTTTTTTAATGCGAAATGATGTAATTTAGTCTATCTTCAGCTTGCTCATTTAATTTTTTTTTTTTTTCAAAAGAATAAATTACAAAATCTATACCTACTTTTTGACGCTAAATTTAATTTAGCGTGTCTTTACAAACTAGCTTATTAGACTAAATTGTTTTTACTTTTTACAAAAATTATGAAAATTTTATTGGGAAAAAAAATTATGTATAAAATATTTACTCAAGCGACATTACCATATTTTTAACATTCAGTGAACAAAAAAAAGAAACAAAAAAAAGCAAAAAAAATTTAAATCGTAAGTTTGTGATCAAAGATTCTACTACCATCTTCAAAAGCGTTAAAGTGAATTTTTTTTTCTACAAAATATTTTTTTTATAGTGTATTCAAGTTTAATAATGTTATACTTCCACGTTTGCTGTTGCAATCACTGTAAAAAGAAAGGATCTCTCAAAAGTGAGCAAAAAAGTGTCAAAATGGTTCCAAAACAAGTACATTCGAATTTGAAAACCACATGTAGTGAAAACTAAAACAGCATGTACTCATTTTTGAGCAAACTGCATAATCTCAAGAGTGATGTGAAGGAAGAAATATGTGAGAGAAATGTTCATTGGCTAACAGCGGGATTCGAACCAAGAACCTCCGAATTTGGAGTATGATGCTTGAATCATCATAGCTGTACACCTCAATCTAGGGAAAGTTAGGAAGCTTTAACTGTGTCACCGCAGTGATACATCCATCATGACATGCATTTCATTAGCTTTCAAGTCTTTAAGATAATAAAGCAAAAAATGAAATTAAAATTACCGATTTTCAGACTAAGCTATTGACATCATATTTTACTTAATTGCAATCCTTAGTATCATCGAAATTAGAAATTAATATGTCATAATGTGCCATTGCAGTGAGCACAATATAAAGCTTCTTAACTCTTCTTTGACTGCAATGTACAACTGCGGTGGTTAGAGGTCCTTGGTTCTAATCTTGCTGTCAGCCAACGAACATCTCTCTCACATTCTCCTTCCACATCACTTTTGAGATTATGCATTTTGCTCAAAATGAGTGCAGCATGCTGTTTCAATTTCGATTACATAGAGTTTTCGAATTCGAGTATATTTGTTCCTGAGAACTTTTGACAAATTTTTGCCTAATTTAGAGAAACCTTTTTTTACATTGTTTGTACGTTATTATGGTTCAAGGCGTTTCAATAACATAAGATAAATTTTAATAGTTTAAGCTAACTTCTGATATTTTTTTTAAAAAGGATTAAGACAAATCTCATAATTTATATGATATACATATACATGTATAAAATTTTTAAAAAATGCTTCGAAGCTTTACAGTAAAGGCTGTATTTTACTAGCCTATAGCTTTAACACTTATAAATTCAAACACAAAATATATTAAGGTAAACTATGTGTACCTACATTATAAGTTTAAAACATGCAAAGTGTCAAGGGTACTAGGAGCGCTAAAATGGGAGAAAAAAAGACTACTAAGAGACCTACTTTCGAAAAGTATTAGAAGATTTTTTTTTAACAAAAAGTGTTTTTGTCAGTTTTGAAAGTAAAAATACGGAAGTAAAATTCTTTCTTAAATATTTTCACTAAATTTGGAAAAATAAAAATTAATTTCTTAAGAAAAAGAAATATATACACAACTTTTTCACATGCTTCTTGTTAACGTGATAATTAAAAAAATACCGATGTATCGGTTTTCATTCAGCTATTATTATAGAAATTCAGTGATTATTACTATTGCACTGTTTATGCTTGTTGCTTAATTCATAAATAAAACTAAGCTTTATTTCTGTCAATAGGATTGTTCGCAACAAAGCTGCCGAAAAAGCGAAACACGTTGTGACATCCAGTTCTAATAGTCCAAGTCCACAAATGACATCAACAGTCATCGTGAACTCTCACCCAGACCAAAGGCCGTCCTATTCTATTAATGGTATTCTCGGTATTCCTAATCCTCTGGAGGAAAACAATAGCAATAAAAGGAAAAGAGATGACCAAGACAGCAATGATCCATGTGAGTACTTTACTGAATGGCTATTTCGTAATGATTAGCACAAATGATCCGTGATAAAATTGCTTAAATGCAATAGAGAACATCAATTTAATCATTCACAAAGAAACTGTCAAGTAAAAAATCGTGATCGTAACGCAAGTAAAAGGAAATAATTTTTATTTGATATTGGCTTTGATTTACTCTAAATAGAAATTACAATAATATTCTAAGCTATTTATTTATATAGTTTTTAAATAATATTATTTATAATGAGCTATGAACTTACAGAGTTTATTGCATTTAAATGAAATTATGTATCTATGTTTGTGGCAATTTATAAAATATTATTTCTAAGAAAAAGGAAAAATATTAACTCTCTTAGTTTGAAAGTCGTTTGCATCGTTTGCTTTTAATAGGATTAAAAAAAATGGCGAATTATTATTGCTTCTTCTATTTCTAAATTAAACGTTATGGATTTTTTCTCAGTTAGAGTTTAAGTAAATTATTCCTATGCATTAAATCAATTATTATAGATATTTTACATTATCCCAATTTTACATTAGTTCAAAGTCCAAATAATGTCATAGCAAATCTACTTATTCTAAGTTTAAATTACACAAAACTTTTACTGATCAATTTTTATGGTAGGAAAAAGGATTTTAAATAAAAACTACGAAACCTTGTGCATTAGCAATGTTAAAATAATCTATCTTAAGTGCTTCATTATTACTTACCTAAAAGAAAAGGAGGAATATTCTTTAGAAAAAGAATTTGAAAAGTAAAAGTCAAAAAAAGTCTGGTAAAACAATTTGTTTTCCAATGACCAAAAAACAGCAATTTGACTTCTTCCAGTTGATTACAATCAAATTATTAAGTGTAATTTTACTGAAAAATTTAATTTGGAAGTGATTTTCCGCTTTTTATAAGACATAATTTAATGTAATTAATGATGAATTTCAAAAAATTGTTCTAAAATTTATCTAGTTAAGATAGTTGCCAAAAATATAAACGAAAAAACTTCTATAAAAATATCGTTTGAAATGTAGCTATTTTTTAACAATTACTCTAATTTTATTCTTCAAAAAGAACGTTATTTTCATAAATAAAATTAACTGTTTAAACAAATAAATTTTGAAATATCCCAAATATATACAAAAGGCTTAAGGAGTTTATTTATTTTATGCGTGTTAGAAAACCAAGATAAATAAATAAATAATGTCTGTCACAAGCTGTCTTACTTTTAAAATATGTTAATAAAAAGAGGAAGGAAAAAAAAACTAGCACTTACTTTCACATTTTTTCGAAACGTTTAATGTATTTTTTTTAAATGATCTGACTGACAAATAATTTATAACTTTAAAAAATCGTTTGCATTCTTACCCACATTTTGGTTGCTAGAAATTTTGACAAATTCGTTGAATTAATAACAGGAATGCTTAGAAATGTTTGTTGTAATCCAGTAAATAGGCGAATCGGTAAAAAGAATAAATAGTTTCAAGAGTTAAATTTGAGAAGTGCTATATGTTTTAAATTACTATTTTCTTTTTAATTAATGAAGAAAAAAACTACAAAAATATAAAACAAAAAAATGAACTCAAAATGAATCGCATCGAAAAAGTATAACAACAAAAATAACACAAACAGGCATGTATACACATAAAATGAGTGGAAATGCAGAGAAGTAAAAGGATTACTAGCCGACTATCTCGAGAACTCCTCTAGCCACCTCTAGCCGTGCTGGCGATTACTGTGGTTCCTAAAATAAGCTACTTCATTTCGAATAGGGGTCTGGGGTTAGCCGTTTCCTTAGGTTGGGAGATTCATGTCATATTTTTTCAATTCTCTCCCATTATAAATGATTTTACTTTTGTTTCCATAAAAGCACGATAACCTCAGATTTTCAGTTGCAATTCCTCGAGAGATAACTGGACACTAGTCCCTTTTCAGTTAATCCGTAATCCAAAGAATTTTAACTTCTGCAAAAAAATATAGCTTTTGCAAAAGCATTGATAACATCGTTGTAATAATCTATCTAGAATATATCATTAAATTGGTCTCCGTTTTGAAGAAACTAATTCATATTAAAATATATTTAACGTAATTTAGACAAATGAATACTTCTTTTAGCATAAAAAAAAATAAATAAATAAAATCACTTATGGAATATTAGTTACAACATTTTTTTAAAATTTATTTGTCAAGTTTGTTTGTCAAGTTATTATTTTAATTTTTGAAGAGCCCTTTTTTGATTGACGTGCCTGAACGTTTGTAGTGTAAGGAAAAATGTTCCACCCGATTGGATGCTATTGTAAACCACTATCCCCCATGTCCTCTTATAATAACCTTTCTGGATCTGTCCTTTTAATTGAAAAGAGTACGCAGAGCAACCGTTTTATTGGCCAGTGACAGCCCCAACTGAGATCGCGCTCGCCAATCAATTATGAAAGTCATGAATACCAACTTTTTCAGATCACTTTTATAAACTACCATCTCCCCCTCCCTTCTTTTATATGTTATGATAAAGTTCCCCATCTATTCATTCACTTCCTTTTATCAAGTTACCCTCCCCTTGAACCACCTAACAGATGAGGTTTATACCCAGTGAAGCCGTGCAGTTAATGAAAAAAAGAATATTCTGGTGGTGATGTTAAGCATATGGAATTACTATATCTGGGATTGTAATGCACGCTTGTAGTTTAATCCCAAACAGTGGCATGCTCAATATTTTTTTTTCTCTCGTTTTAACAGTTGACAGTTATTTGTAGTGAAAGAAGCTAGTTAGTGAAAAACGGAAATAATCATGTGGTAATGTTAAGCATGTGGAATTACCATATCGACAATTGTAATGTGTATGTAGTTTAATCTCAGGTTGTGGCTTACCCAAAATATGCTGTTTTCATAACTGATGCGAGCTGGCAATAGTTACTCATGGCGTTAGGTCCCGTTTAGCTTATCTTTAACCAGCGCCCACTATTTTTATTCTGAAAATGGCGAAAAACGCCAATATGGAGAAAAGCCACTGTTTTGAGAAAATGAAAAGAGCTTGTGGTCTAATTTTTTAATATTTAGAAACTTACTCCAATGTTGTATTTTCTGGGTTCATAAAAATTTGCAAGAAAGGGGAATAAAGTATTGCTTACGATAATTTTCATCTAGGTGGAAACATGTCGCTAAATAGGCGATTGTTAAAAAAGCTAAATAACTTTTAAAATATTTCAATTATTTGACCGTTCAAAATCCCAGATAATTTTTTACAGCAAGATGACATATACAGTTTAAATTCATAGCTTAGTTTCAAGTGTAAAGCACTTAAATTGTGGCTTTTTCATTTTCCTTGGCGAAAGAACTTCGAAAAACCTAGTTAAAATTAATATTCTGTTCAATCAAGAGTATTCGAATTCATAAATTTCAACGAAACAAGACGCTTATCAAATGAATATATATTTATAAAATTATAGACATACATTTTCTTAATCTCTTTAATAGATGAGATTTATGTGCAATAAGACTATTAGGTTGATGAAAAAGAGATATTCTGATTCTGTCGGTAATGTTAAGCTTATGGAATTAATCACCCTATCGGAGATTGTAATAATGCGCCCATGTGGTTTAACCTCAAGCAATAGTATACTCAATTAATTTGCAAGTAGGTTATTTTTATTTCAGTTCTTCCATTGATCTCACGTGAGGTTTTCATTGGTTTAAGAGCAGTTTAAGGTGACTTTTTGAACCTTAATATTTGAAAATATGCTCATAATTCATTCATAATTCATAAATTCATATGAATTCATAAATTTTCATGAAATGAAAAACTACACTAAAAAAATAAATACAAATTTTATACTTTTATTATGTTATCTTCTACTTGAATATGAATTAGATGAGGTTTATGGGTAATATGTATTCATTTGGTGAAATAAACTATTGTCGTGATGATGCTTCTTATGTATCATATCAACGATTGTAAATACACGCATATAGTTGCACCTAAAGCAGTAGCCTCCCCAAAGGTTTTGCAAAGGTTTTTCATGTGAGGTTTTCAAGGTAGTTTTTCATGTGAATTTTTTCACGCATCTGAAAGAAGTCTATCTAAAACCAGTTTAATGTAAATTATTGTCTTTTCAAATTCAGCTGGAGAGTAATTAAACTTATGAATTTCATGAAACAGAAAAAAAACTTATTAAATATAAATACCAGTTAAAAAATTATATACTTTATAATATAATTCCAAACTCCTTTTTGCACTTATTCTTTTCACTTTCTTCTCAATTTCGTTTACATTTTATAAACTAACAATTTAAAAGAAAAAAAAGAAAGAAACTGGTTGAGGTAACTTAAGAAAAATACCTTTTGACTTAACTGGAATTAGAGGATAAAAATTCGCAAGAAATAAAAGCTGGATACATATACGAAAAAATAAATAAAGGCAAAATAATTCTGAGAATCAAATGTAGTATTATGACCGGTTTTTTTACCTTCTTTTCTCTTAGAAACATTCCATTTTTTTCCATTGTTAATGCGAGTTTATTTTTATTTCGTTTGGTGTAAAAACCATTTATTAAGAGAAGAAGAATAGATCTTTTATCATAAAATTATCTATTTCTCTAAATTTAATCAAAAAAATGTGTTTATGGAACTTAAATATGATCTTTACGTATTACTACATAAATACTTTTATTGCTCATTGTTAAACAATTTAGTTTAAAAAAATCTGATAAGTCGACTATGTTTCTATGTTTAACAACTTACTATATATATTTACATAGAGAAAAGTCTATTTGATAGTTAGAAATAGATAAACGTTTAAAATCTCAGCTGCTTTTAAAATTCAAACTATTAAAGAAAGAATCAAAAGAATATTTAAGGAAAAATGTATGAAATTTGTAAACAATAAGTCTGGTAACGGCAACTAAAAATAAATTTTATTGTTGGAGAATTTTTGGTTTATGGCTAGAGTAAAATCATATCATCAATCATATCTTGAAATAAAAGCAGTTATTTTAAAGGAACTAGTGATAATGGTAGTTTAAAAAATAGAATCAAATATTGTATTTATTTTCTTAAACACACATATTTTTGAGCGCGAATATCAAAATGTGTCTATTTTCTTAAACATGAATTTTAAGCTTTATCAATTTGTTAAAAAGCGCGTTTTAAGTTCCAAATAAAAAGTTAATCTTTGATGTATTGAAACTTTTAGAAGGTGCAAATTTCATCGAATTTTGCACACAAATGATGTAATTATTTATTTAATTTTTCAGCTTACAAACACTATATGTTTTTCGGAAATGATTTACTTTTTTTTTCTCAACACTTCATTAAAATTTTGCTTTTTCTCAAACTAAGCTTTAGAGATTTGTTAAATGTTTGGTTTAGTTCCCATAAACCCCCAAGGGCCATCAATCGATTTAAATAAAAAGAATCATAAATATAAAGTAAGCAAATTTGTTAACTTTTTAAAATAACTCAACTAATCAATAACAAATTGGATTTTCGATATAAATATATAATTTTCACGGCTATACTTTACTACTCCTGACCACTTCCTACTTTAAAGTATGACATTCGTACTATAGTGAAATTATTCCGTCCAATGAATCATAGTAATTTATTTTACTGAGTTTTTAAATGCAACGATATACAAAGCTTAAAATTCGAAAATTAAGAAAGAATTCCTGATAATTTTCTGAAAAACTCCCTTGATGTTTCGCTTCCGAGGTCGTTCGTATTAAATAAAAGGTGAATAATTTCATCACGGAAGGCGAAGAAAATCTGCGGCCGACTTCTGGATGCATAAGGCGGAACGCTCTATCATCATAATTGTGCGAAATTTCCTTCTAATTGCGCATCCTACTTTCTAAGCGTGTGGAAGAAGAAACAGAATGCTGTGAAATACCTATACAGTTAAATAGAAAAAAAAATTACTTTGTTACTAATACTTTTAACTGAATTGACTAAATTCCTTTTTTTTCTCTCTCTCTCTCTCTTTTGATTTAATTTGAATATTTTATCCAGAATTTACAGCATATTTAACATTGTATTCTCGCTGGCAGAAACATTTTTTTTAATTTAATTTTTGCGAGTTGCCAAACAAGAAGACAAATTTCCATCAATACATCAGACGATTTTTCTTTTAGCAAATAAACAGATGTTTTTTTTCTTCTTTTATTTCATATCCATCAGACGATTTTCTATTTCATATGAGTCAAACGATTTTCAGATCAATCAAACAATTCTTTTATTATTGATCATTTTAAAGACTGTAAGAGATACATAAAATATTTCGTTATGATTATTCCTTTTTTATGAGTGTAGAAAACTTTAAATCGTTATAGAATTTATTTCTTAATTATATATATATTCTTTTTAACGTAAAACATTATTTATTGAACAAAATTTCTCTCAAGTGTATGAAACCTCATTTTTAAATAAAATCCATATTTTACGGAAAGCAAAGAGATATGATATAAAATAAAATTTACTGTCCTAAAACAGTTACAAAAATTTTTCTTATGGTAAATAAATCATATCTTCTCACTTCAAGGATATAGAAAAATTGTTTATCCCGCACGCTCATAAACACAAAATTACAGCTGAACACAAAATGTATCGTTTGAATTCGTATCAAAAATAAAATAGATTTCCCCACTTATGAGTACATACACAGACATAAATGCTCAATGTTTGTGGCAGAGAATTGCACAGAAGCGGACGCACTGACCTGAAACGGGAGCGCCCAATAACGACAGCGCTCGTTATGAGGTCTTATTAACTTAAAGTTCGACCGACGATTATGATGGCTAAAAAACGCGACCAATATTGGGGCAGCATTTCATTTCCGAAAATTTTTCTTACTAAGAAAATAAATACTCCTGTAAGTTTATATTTTACTGAGGATTATGAACGTCGCAACCATTTATTATGAGTCCTAATGATCAAACACAAGAAAACAAAACTAACCTATTAAATTTAAGTATTAGAACTATGTGCCTGTATTAAAATGATTACTTTATGAATGCACAACTGCATTTCATTAAAGTATATGGAAATAAGGAACGTTTCATTATTTACTTATTTATTTCATGAGTGATTTTTAAAACAAAACAAGTTATAGATACTTTATATCAAATTTTAATTCATTCTCTAAACTTTTTAAAGAAAGTTCTAAACTTTATAAATTGTTTTACGTTTTAAGTTTCAGTAACTTAAAACAAGATTAAGTTTTAAGTTGCTTTTTTTAATGAAAAATTACCT
This sequence comes from Parasteatoda tepidariorum, assembly GCF_043381705.1. NCBI lineage: Eukaryota > Metazoa > Arthropoda > Arachnida > Araneae > Theridiidae > Parasteatoda > Parasteatoda tepidariorum. The sequence continues at coordinate 43,408,704 of NC_092207.1, read as the reverse complement.
TCGGATATATTTTCTCAGTAGATTGGCAGATTAGGTTTATAATAATTTGAGAATTGTTTTGCAAATATTATTGTTTAAATCTGAATCATCTAATGAGAATTGCATTTATTCACTAAGAATTTAATTTTAAAAAATTCTCTTTTGTATAAATGTCTTGTTTTCTTTATTTAAGAAAATAATCTTCTTACATTATTCTACTATAAAATCATACGTTATTCATAATATTATGAGTGAGTTATATTGAAATATAATTAGGAAATTTCATTTAACGTTCGTTTAAATAAGTAAGGAATCAAAAAAGTAAAAAACTTATTTAATTTTTCTGAAATTCTTTAAATAGGACGACAGATTTTTAAATGTAATTTCGTTTCTTTTTCGTACATTGAAATTAATATTTTTGTGTTATTAATTATTTTGTTTGTTCCTAAGTTTAATTTTGTTTATAAATGTTTTAAGATGATATGTAAATTTAAAGTTAGGGACAGTTCAAATATTAGTATGCATATTTTTGATTTTTTTGGAACCCTTTTGCCCTCAAAAAAGTAGCTATGAAAGACATTTTTTTCTTCAAATGTAGTCTTAGAATCTGCTCAACTTTGAACCATAAGAACGATTAAATTTGCTGTAACCTTAATAAAAATACTAAAATGAACCCTATCTCCGTTAAATTTGAACCAAAATTTCTATAATCAAATTTAAGATGGCTTAATTTGGATGATAATGTATGGCAGAAAATTTGCTCAGAATCGTGATTCAAAACGCTTTACAATTTCAAATTGTGTAATCACCTTTTCAGCCAAAATAAATAAGCCACATACTGTCCAACTAACACGAGAACTGCTCGCGATTGAAAGTCTGCTGCAATGGAAACATAAGTTAAACCATTTCTAATGAGAAAAAAAATTAAGAGAGGACATGGCCCCTTTGCCCTAAGCCAATGAGAAATGATTAATTCCTCGCCTCTATTCGAAGTTACCTAGCTTCGTAACCAGGGAAACCACTAGCACGAAAGTCTGGTGTCTGGAGAAGTTCTCGTGTTCACCGGACAGTCTTGTTCCTTTTACGTGTTTAGTACTAATATAAGCATATTTGAGCAGCTTCTTGTGTTGTATAGTTTCGTTCTGTGTAGAGAAAACAATTTCGAATCAAACATTAAAAGACCTAATATTTATTTTCAGTGGGGCCAGATCAACGCGATATTGCCTCTCTTCATCATCAACAGCAACAGGAAGATGAAGAAGAAGCTAAACGACAAAGGTTACAGTTCAACGGAGATCAACTTTATAACAATTCGGTAGGTTTAACGTTATTGATTAAATTAGCTTCTGTTGACATTGCAACTGATGCTTGATGCAGTAATTGAACCGCAACCAGTTGCGATCCCATCTAGAAACTTTGTTTTCAAGGAAGATTAGTTTCTGCAAAATGAACTTTGCAATTTTTGAAAATTGAAAAAGTGTAAAAACTTATTTTTTAAAATAAAAACAGCAATATTGGGGGGAATAGATTAATTTCATGCAGGCAATTCAATTTGGCTATGTTTAAATAGTAGAAAGGATTAAACAAAGTATTTTCATTGTGAAGTTTTTAAAGTAATATTAATATCAGATATTTTTTTCCCAATATAGCTTACAAATCTCTATTAGTTTAATCACACAATTGCTCTAAAATTTAATGTAAACATACAAATATTATTAAGAAATACTTTGAAGTATTATTTTATTTTTACAAGAGAAAGGAACTTAATAAAAATAGGTAAAAGGGTATTTTGGAAGGGAAAAAAAATCAGAGTAGTCCATAGAACTTTTTTAAAACCTAATAGTAAAGGTACAGAAATTTAATAGAACCTAAGTATGGCATCCTCTGCATACTTGAGTACCTCTGAAATAAATAATCTTTATCTATACATGTGAATTAAACTTTATTTTTCTACACAGCACAGTTTTACTAAAAAAAAATTTTCATTCCGATAATAAATATCGTTGTGATAGTTGAGTATTCTATACAACATAAAATTTCAAACAACAGTATTCAATTTCTTGAAATAAAATCACTAGTTTCTATAAAACATGTACAATAAAACATTAATGCCCTAAAAATGTAATTATATACTGTTTTTGCTCATCGATGCAGTGCTAATTAAAGTATTTATTATTCCTCTGCTACGATTCGCATTTTTATTAAAAAAGCCATCGTTTTTTCTTATTTTCCAACAGCAAATGTGGTCAAAATGGTCAAAGCAAGACGATCTTCAGAAATCTATGCTTGTGGAATTGAGTGGTGCTCCATCTCCATTGTCAAATGGTGGTTTGCACTATACAACGTTACAGCAACCTCAATACACTACCGATACATACTCTGATCATCTGAAACATGAAATGGTCGTTTATGATGTTGGTCTCACATCGCATGTACAAACAACTGCAGTATATTCACCTCCCCTAGGTAAGCTGTGTTTGAGCTATTACAATAAGCTTCATAATTCTTGCAACGTAAATCATAACAGTTGGTATCATTATTCAATATTTTAAAGCTTATCAAAATTTGAAAGCTATTATCGCCATTTTTAAACAGAATGATAAATCTGAATACTTTTACAAACAATTACTTACGCTCTTTTCAAAGTGTTGTAGAAATTTTCTTAGAAATCATTTTCTATGTTTTTTTTCAAATGACGACCTAGTTGATTGAAGGCAACGAGTGAGTTATTAAATTATAAACTTATTTTCAATAGTTCATGCATACTCATTGGACGATTTATATCAATACTTCCACATATTGAGTAAAAGTTTTAGCAGTCAGATAAACAACTGGCAAAAGCCATCGACTGTTTAATAAATATTCTTTATTCTCCCATAATGGTGTTAATTTACCATACCATACGTTTGTAAATCCATTTATATAATACATATGCGGACAAAACAAAAAACAGCTCGAAACCTTCAATTAAAATTCAGAAATAAAAATTTAGCGACTAGTAAAAACCTTTCGAATCAGGATTACATATAGTAGAACTTAATTTTTTAGAAAGTAGCAAAGTAAACTTCAGCACATTTAACCTCCAGCATTTAGAAGAAAAATTCGTCTAAATTTTATTCAGTAGTTAAGATGATAATGCAATGGTAATAGTAATCAAAGTACTTTAATAATTAGTGTCATGAACACTACCCAATATCTTCAGCATAAAACATTCGCTTGTTATAATATTCAAATAAATTTGTCATTGTTACTCCAAAGCTATAAAAGAAGGCCGCGTCCAATTATACAGCATCAAGGGATCATACTTTCCTCTTATTGAGCTTGTCCATCCTCTTCTTTAATTGGAGCATGTTCTTCCGGGTCATTACGTTCAGACTACAAGAGTAAGCGTAGTTTAGAATGAATCTTATAGAGCTTAGACATCTATAAAATAAGATAAAAAACAGCACTCAATTCAAGTAACGAAATCAGTATCTTAACTGATGCCAAACATTTTTCGAACAAATTTTTTTTTTACGCAAATATTATATTTTTGAAATATTATGACTATATATGTCTTTGTGAATATAAAGTATTTCGAATCAGTCATATCTCTATCCAAGGACCGAGTAGGCAGTACACACACACACACATATATATATATATACGATTAATACTTAATACACTTAATACGATTGATTTAATATCTTCCAACTTGCAGGATACAAACCTGAAATTGAACTTATTTAAATATGCGCAAAATTCCTAATCTATTTACTTCTTTTATAAATTATAAGGAAAAGACGGGAAAGCTTGCCCATCTTAGTTGACTTTAATTTGTTTTTATTTCTTTTTACTTTATGAATTATTTATAATATTTTTTTTTCTTTCTAAAACGGTTATCCATAAAAATATATTTGACTGGGAATAGTTCGATTCTGAAACTTTAAATTTATCTTTTAAAATATATGCAAATAAATAGGTACTTATTAAAATTTTTAATACTTCTATTTTGATTTAGTATCTAGTAACATACAGGACACAAGTCTTAAATCTTCTAGATAGATTAGAACAGCATTTATATGTAATGAGAGAAAAACCTGTCCATGACCTTGAGGAGGACAAAGAAATAAAATAAAAATATTAGAACTTTCTAATAGGGAACAATCGACTACCAGATAACAAACAACTCCTCTCCCACCCCCGACAACGCAACTCCGGATGGGTTCTTTATTTTTTTTTTTTTTTTATATAAGATTCATTTTTATTTACTTCTTTCCTCTTGGTCGACGGCTAATTTGCGAGTGCGTGTCCGTCGTTGTCTGTAATTCGCGACTTCCGCTCTGCCCTACGGCCATATTCCATAAGGGTTGCTGAAGAGACATTGGCGACCTTTTTTTTCCAGTTTCCAAACCAATGTCTGTCGCCAACGGAAATAAATGATTACAGTAACCAAGTGGGGGAGGCCTATGATGATGAGAATTTCCTTCCTTTTTCTTCGTTTTTTTTTTTTTTTAAGAATTTGAAATGCTGTGATTTGGGGGAAATCGGCGAATTACCTGGTAGTCTCAAATCGGGAGGGAAGAACGATAATTCGATAATGAGCCTTTGCGTCTCTTTTTCCTCAAATCAGAGATGATAGAGACAACTGAAATTATCCAAGAGGGATGGATAAAAAGGCCTTGAGATTTAATGATGGGTAAGGCATGAATTAATTTCTAAGCAGAATGGACCATCGTTGAAAATTTCGTGCTTTTTTTTTCTTTTCTTATTTTGTTCTCTCCTTCGAATTTTGGGGACATTTTCTCACAGTTGAATAAAGAAGGCTGAGACCATGCACTTCAATAACTTTGTCGTGTAGTTTTTTTTTTTCTCCTGTTCCGGTCAATATCTTTGTAGACATAATCTCGAGTGGACAAAATCAAGAGTAAAGAACCGGTTCTTTAACAAAATCACGCAAGGAATGAATAAATTGTATGAAAGTCCACCAAATTTAATTTGCGAAATATTTTTGTCCAACAATTATCTAGTGCAAGTTCATAGCTGACTTTTCAAATTGCAACTTTCTAAGCCACATTCAGCATGATTTATCAAAAATATTAATTAAATAATTTAATTATTTAGTTTATAAACTTGTATTTTGACTTAGCTTTCTCATGAAATCAAAGTTGTCAACAGTTATACAGCGAGGCAATTTTTAGATTTGCAAATTTTTAAAATTACTTATTAGGAAAAATCTACCTTAATTAGTCTTGAAAAGAGCCGTTCACCACTTGGTGAATTAATAAAAATAAGTGGTAACTTAAATTAAGCAAACAACCGGTCACTTTTTTCCGTCGTTTTTTTCTGGAAATTGTTTAATGATAAATTTAATGATATGACGTAATGTATGCATAAAATTTATTTTTTCTCTCTCTCTCTCTTTCTCTCTCCATACTAACCAAATATTTTTAAATTAAGTTCTTTAAAATCATTATGCTTAACTAAATTTCGCCACATATATTTATTTTAATTGATGAATTAACTTTTAATAGCCGTAGATAATTTTTAAAAGAAAAAAAAAAGTTTGCTAAAAGTGGCTTTAGTTAAAAGTGACTAAGTTATTAGAGTCTACCGGCCTCCGTCTAAATGAAAATTTAAATTTTCAGATCTCACTTCAACTGACTTAATTACAAAAATATTCTTAAAATTTAAAAAATTTCCCCTAACTACATTCTTATCAATTCCTAAACATTTCTTTCTAGTTAAAACAACCGCAAAACAAATAATATTAAACACTTTCTGAGAATAATTTAAACGTTTAACTTATTATGTAATAAATATAAAAAGATTTACTATCCAATTTAGCTTATAACGCATTTATGCATTCAATATTTGCACACCAGATGAATTACATAGGTGATTTTTCCCCCCTTTATTTAGAAACAATATAATTCTTTTATTATCAACTGCAATATTTTTAAAATAAAAGAAGTGACAATATTGGAACATAATAGCACTCTACCTGCTATCGTCAACAGTGTGTGACAAAAGTTCATTTCCCTCTGCCTCCCCGCCTGTTATTTTGCAACACGCACTGATGTGTGTTAATGTAACAGTTTCAAAAACGCGTGACATATCCCTGCAAATATTTGTTGGGCAAACACATGTCCTTCATCACCATATGTTACCCGAATTGTTTTGCAGGTGATTCACATTGTTTGTCAGCATTCCTTAACATCGACTATGAAGGGCAATTTTTATTCGCGAATTACTGAATTTTCCGATTTACATTAATAGTCACAAATTGGAAATTTTTTTTCTAAAATTAATGTGAATATACAATTATATTTTAATTAGTTAGTTCTTTTTTTATTTAATAAATTGTAAGAATAATAATAATTATTAGTAGTAGCATTTTTTTTACATTTCAATACATTCTTATGTGTTTTTATTTTGGCTAATTGGAAAGTCCGACTCTTTTTGAATTTCGAGGTAATTTTGTATTTCACCAAGCAATTTGGAAAATCACCTGTACTTCTATAAAGCCTAATAATTTTCAGGCTGGATGCAATAACCAAACATGCACTTTGACTTATTAAAATAGAATTTTGGAAAACGTTAAATTTGAATTAGATTAGTGCTGAAATTAATAATTTTTAATGAATCTAACAGTAGTTTCATAATAGTATCCGAAAAATAATTCCTTGTAAATTGCAAAAATAATCAAATGTGAGAAAAAAAATTACATTTGGGAAACACAAAATTCCTGCTTAAGTATCGTAAAAAAAAAAAAAAAAAAAATTGGATTTTNAAAAAAAAAAAATTGGGATTCGTTTATTTATGCTGACATAAAAAAGAAGGTAGTCAAAAATCACAAAAAGTATGCTGACGAACAAAACCCAAGCAATTAATCATATACATTTATTGATGCTTGAAAAAATAAATCTGACTCTGTCGTTATATAGTTAAAAAATATATTTAATGCAAAAAAATTAGATTTTTCACAATCTTATGTATTTTTCAGAATTTAAAAATTTAGAATGAACGCAAATGAAATAAAGAAATAAATAAAATTACATATTATTGGCTGAAAAACAAAACACATGAAGTCAATTATTATTGTTCTGAATTATTAATTTTCTTTAAAAATGAAAAAAAATATTTATGAAATTATAGAAATATAAAAACAAAAATAAGTTTATATTTAGTAAAAATATGGCTTAATTTTTCAAACCAGTCTAAAGATTATAAAATTTTAGATTAGAAAAACCATCTTTAACCCTTCTTTTTTTCTTTTTTTTTTCACTTGCAAGCTGACGATCTTAAATATAAAAGCATGTCTGAATTTGAACAATTTATTAAATTCAATTCAGTTATTAAAAAAGCTACACTTTCTTATACTCTTCACGATATACGGGCTAACAGTATAATCAGGTAAAATAAAAATAAAATTTGTGCATATAAAAATCATATTAAAATTTGTAGAAAAAGACGCAAATCCATTTTTTTCCATTAAAAAAATTCTTAGTTTACCTAGTTTTGGAATTATTTGTTTCTCTTAAGAATTTCAAACACTTTTAAGAATTTCCAAAACAACATTCTTCCAAAGTTGTTTTCTTTGTATATGTCAAGGAATTTTGAAGAATTACCATTTCTAAAGGATTCAGAATTTCAGTGAGACAGGAAATTTTGCCCTTCGTTAGTGGATGTAGTGATATTTTATGGATTAACCTATATGTGGTCTCGAGCATTACTTAGTTTCATTTTTTAATCCGATTTGCTCGTGTGTCACGCTCCATTGATCTCTTAGAAATCATAAAACGCAGAAAAAGTCATAAACCTAATATCGAATAAAAACAAACATTAAAATGTGGGGAAATATAAATTAATGGCATTTTTCTTTTGTCGATGTAATTCATTTCAACTTAATTTATGAGTTAATTTCATTTTCACCATTTTTCGACACGAAATAGCTTTTTTAAATATTTAAAGGGCATTTTTAATTTTAATCCTTTAGATAGTAGCCAAAATGCAGCGAACCTTTTGTGATATATTCATTCATTATTCATTATATTCAAGATTTTTCACAGTTTCATGTATTTTTCAGAATTTAAAAATTTGGAATGAACCCAAATGAAATAAAGAAATAAATAAAATTACATATCGTTGTCTAAAGAACAAAACACATGAAGTCGATGATTATAGTTTTGAGTTATTAGTTTTCTTAAAAAATAAAAAAAAATACTTATGAAATTATAGAAATATAAAAACAAAAATAAGTTTTTATTTAGTAAAAATATGACTTAATTTTTCAAACCAGTCTGAAGATTATAAAATTTTAGATTAGAAAAAACATCTTTAACCCTTCTTTTTTTTCACTTGCAAGCTGACGATCTCATCAAATATAAAAGCATGTCTGAATTTGAACAATTTATTAAATTCAATTCAGCTATTAAAAAACTACGCTTTCTTATTCGTGTTCACGAAATACGGGCAAACAGTATAATCAGGAAAAATAAATAATTCACTCATTTTCCTAGTATTTAAAGATATCCTCGAGTTTTTCAATAATTTCCGATCATTTTGTTAATGTATCAGAACCATTTTGCTTATTAAATGTAATATCAACAATGAAAGTATTCTCCTAATCCTTTTTGGTGCTGTGTAGCTAGTCTGGCAGCACTAACTCAACGAATGTTACAGATCATTAGAAATGTAAAATTAATTGCTTTTAAGCGTTTATCAAATACAACAAAGTGCTAAAGTATATTGCTTCACTTAGGAAGTATTGTCTAAAGTAGCTAATGAGTTGCCTGACTAAATTTTTCAATCTAAATTTGCTGTTCCGGAAAGCGTAAATGGTGCAATAATTTAAACAATGTATTTAAACAATATTATTTAAATACAGCATTTTAAGAAATTGTTTAATGACTCATCATCATCAATATCTTGCAAAAGCACATCGGAGTCGGAACACAACGCTGTCTTTCGGAACTCTGTCGCCAAGGAAAATAAAAAAGTCATACTTTAATTGCCTTACACTTGAAGCAATGCGATGATTATAAACTGTATAGATATAATCTTGACGTGAAGAATTATCTGGGCTTTAGAACAGACAAATAACTTATATATTTAAAAGATATTAAACTTTTTGAAAAATCGCCAATTTGGCGACATTTTCCCACCTAGATGAAAATAATCAAAATCACTGCCTTATTCTCAGTTTTTGCACATTTTTGTGAACCTAAGTATTGCAGCATTGGAGAAAATTTTTAAATATTAAAAAAAAATAGACCCCGAACGCTTTTCACTTTCACAAAACCGTGACTTTTCTCCATATTTTTGCCGCATTTTTAAAATAAACGTAGACAGCGCAGGCTTTAAGTAAGCTAAACTTGACCAAGCAGTCATGAGTAACATTTGAAAACTCATAGCTGTTATAAAAATAGCATATTAATCACAAAAAAGCATCATTTCATGTTACGACAGCCTTCGAAAAATAACCATCTCTGGCTTGTTCGCAATTCCCTTGCATCTATTCTTTCCTTCTACTTTCCGGCATGAAATGAAACGATCATATGACGGTTTTACATGATAGTGTATTTATATTTTTGTTCGCGTTGTTTAACTTTATTGAAATACATAATAAAATTGATGATTTTTATTTGGATTAATGAATTAAAAAGATGTTTCAAAATGAGGAAACAAGTTAAATTTCTCTGCAGAAGAAGTGCAATACAATCCCACCAATGATTCCAGATTTCAGACGTGATTAACCAGAGTGTTGTGATTCGGTTTAATTGTGCCCCAATTTTCTCTTTTAAAATAAATCTTAAAATAATAATAATAATAATATTACATTTTTATTCTTAAATTTTGTAATTAAATGTTTAAATTTTGTGACGACTATTATTCCATTTATTTAACAAAATGGTAATTCTCTAAATTTTTGAGTAATTTCTTTCTTTAAATTTCGTTACATTTATAATCATGAAAAGAGAACTGAAATCTCTAGAACTATGTAATTTTAGTCGGTAAACTAGCATTGTATATTTAATAAAGTACATTTGAAATTTGGCTGCATAAAATAAGAAGTTAGTGGACATAAAAAAATTCGTTGCAATACATAGAAATTAAAATATTTCATATTGGCCGACGTAGAAAATTTATCTCAATCTTCAATCATATGAACTTTATCCACGTATTCCTCCAAAAGATGTAAGAAAATTTTAACAACAGGGGCGCAGGAAACGGCAGGTCATTTCCGCACTTTCAACAATCAATTTACTTTCAAAGCCCTCAGGCAACGCCCTCGGTTCGGCGCCCATAAGCCACATACCGTGATCGCATTCGCGTGCCATCCAACTCAAATTATTCCAGGACACCATAAAAGATGACTCTGTTCTTCTTCTTCTTCATTATTATGATTATGATTTCGACCTGAAAGAAAAAATAACTGATAGCATCTTTTTTTCCTTGTGATTCATTCAACATTTTGAATGAAGATGTTTTATTCTGAGCAATTCTTAATTTTGGATAGCTCCCTGAAATTGCATTAATACCGAACAAAAAAATAAATATTTTTTTTCTCTTTTAATTATAAATGGCTAAAATCTACTGCTTTTCATATTTTCTTAAAATTCTTATCTATTTTTGCCTGGCGTTTTATATTCTTTAGTCTTAAGGAGGTTGAAGCAAAATGTATTTCGAAAAAGGTAGAAAATAAAGGGGTCGCTTTATTAAATCACGAGAAATAGCGGTTTATTATCTTTAGAATTTCTAAAAATTTTTACTCAAAACTTAAAAACTATAAAACGATGCGATTTGTGGTTTTATGTGAGTAATTTACAACTACAAGCCTCTCAGTTTTTTAAATTTTATAAAAACTAATTTTATAACAATTAAAACTGATAAAAACCGATTTCAATCACAAGTCTTTATCAAGTTTTATTTCTCTTTTAGTAATATGAAATATAGTTTCTAACAACTTTCTTTTCGCGAAGATCTGTCTCTTTCCTTAGAAGATCTGTTAGATTTCTTTCATTAGATCTGTTTCTTTCATTAAACTGTCTTCAGACTTATCTTCTGGAAGACAATGATTTTTAATGCGCCATCTATACTAAAATATAAACAAACCAACTTATTTATTTCTTGTTTAATAAAAAAAATATATAAAAAAATAAAACTATCATTTCCTTTTAAAGACATTTCTTTTTCCCATCGGTCTTCCGTGAATGAGCGAGATGGAACAATGAATGGCGGAAGATAGGGATGTCGTCAAGGCATGAAAAAAAGATACACTTTGTTTTGGATTCAGTTGGCGATGTCCTCTGAGGAATAAAAGTACTTCTTATTATTTATTTATCCACGTACCTCAATCATGACTCATTCCAAAAATGAATGATCTGGATGTGAAACCAATCGGAAAATACCAATTCAAGGGTTACCTTCTTCACATTTAAAAAAAAAAAAAATCAGTTTGGCGAGATAAGAATAGAAGGGTTAAAAAAATAAAAAATAAAAATATAAAAAAAATTACACTTGGCTGAGTTTCTAAAATAAGTACAAAACTGTTTTTCTGAAAATATAAAAGAATAATATGAAAACTTTTTCACTTATTTTTCTTTGGATATAATTGTTTAATTTTTAATTCTTCTTTTTACATAAGTTCAAGAGATTGTTAGTCCTTTGAACTGGCGTCCCTGTTATATATATATATATATATATATACATATATAGAAGAAAAAT
>NC_092207.1:43306082-43396908 GCF_043381705.1 Parasteatoda tepidariorum | reverse complement strand
TATATATATTTTCTTCCCTGAAGCTCTAATTGCAAACGAAAACTTATTGTGGAATTTCTGTATTATAGAAAGCAGTTTATACAATAATTCATTTTATAAATTAAAGAAATTTCAACGATAAATGGTTGTTTCTCTTAGATCTAAATAACTGCAAATAAGTGCACATTTTCCACACAAAAAAAAGAAGAAGAAAATTATTGTTTGGAAGGGAACGTGTGTGGAAGATTTAACGCAGAAAAAGGCACCGGTGTTTATACTGTATTTTATAACCATAAATGACTAAAATGCTTAACATAATATTTTCACTTATTTTGACCTAAATTAGTACGAAATAATGAAAAAGTATGAAAAGTAAGATTAATAAAAATTCTGCGCCAAAGGGTATATTGCTTCAAATATGAAAATTCTTGCTATATTTTCATAACGAGATGAAAAGCATAGTCTTAAAAATACTTACTGCGTGAATTATTATTATTATTTTTTTTTAGATTTTCTTTCAATTAAGTTATATTCTCGGTATACGTTAACTGTCGTTAAAAAATGAAAATAATAGTTCATAAATAATAGATCATTTACACAATCTAGACCTTATAAGAACTTTGATAAAAAATATTTTTAAGTTGTATAAAAGCAGAAACTTTATTTATTTTTCAAAAATATCGATTTATTAGTCCATTGTTTCTGTTCAAAAGAAATTTACAGCTCTTAGAAACCAATATAAATGAACGTCTTTAAAAATTCATTGGAAATATATTGTTTTTCAATCGGATGACAGTAAGTGACGCTATCGTATGTAGATCTGTCCTTCAAAAGCCAATCAGTTTCGACCTGCAAGCGTGAGGTCGGTTGCAGGTATCCAATTAAATCTGTTTTAAATCACATGATCTTCTTCTCGATCACTTCAATTCTAAATCACTTCTCGAGCTACAACTATCCAATTGTAATTTCAATCTATCGATGTATCTTCGATCTAAATATTAAAAAAATTCTCGAGAAGTATTTTATTTTGAAGCAGAATTCAACAAAAATAATGGATTTTTTATTTTATTTCTTTACTTAAAATGGCGATAAATGTTGTGTTTTAAATTCTTTTTTTAAAAAATTTTACTGCGTTTTCAGAAAAACTTGATTTACATTGCAAGTTATACTAGAAAAGTTTACCTATTTTTGTTTTTAGTTGATTGAATGCTTGCATTGATATGTTACTATGCATATTTATCAATTATCTTAGTAAATGAAATCTTTCCGCTATTATTTTTTCAGTTGCATTTACGAATTCTTATTGTAACTAAAGATATAAAAAAAAATTTTAAAAAACTATCACGTTTACAGCTTTATATTTATTCCTCATGTTTCAATTATTTATTTATCACGAACAAAAAAATTTATTTCATTAGTTTTGTTGCAAAACAAATGTAGGTAAGTATTTTATGTACGTCGTACTAAAGCTGCACAATGGGCTATTGGTGACGGTCTGGGAAACATCCCTGAAGATGATCCGAAGACATGCCATCACAATTTTGTGATGGCATGATCCTCTTTGGTAGCCCAACGACCTGCGCGTGAAATCGAGCACTTTACTGTAGAACAGTTTAACGAGGACTAATATCGCACACCCTCGGTTCCTATGTAGGCTGATCAAAATGGTCACTCACACGCTTACCAACAGCAGCCAGTGGTGATGCTTGACTTCGGTGTTCTACCGGGAACCGTGTCATTACGATCAATCTACTGCGAGACCAAAGCATATGTAAACAGTAGTTTAAGATTAAGAGGAATTTTAATAAATTTTTCAAATTTATTGTAACATAAAAAGTGAGTTTTTAGTAAACTTTTATCAATCTTATCTGGACGATAATTATAATTATGCTTAATATTATTAAAATTATTATAATAAATTTGAAAAAAAACAGTAAACTTTTAGTAAACTTTCACCAACATTATCCAAATGGTAGTTAAAAATATGCATAGCATTGTTATAATTATTGTAACAAAAAGAGTAGATTTTCAGTAAACTTTTATCAACTCTGTTCAGATGATTGTTATAATTATGCATTTATTGTTATAATTATTGTTAGAATTATTGTATAATTACATTTATTGTTCGGATCATTGTCATAAAAAGAAAAAAAATTTCATTAAAATTTTATCAACCTAATACAGATAATTGTTATAATTATGCATAGTATTGATATAATTATTATAACAAAAAGAGCAAATTTTTAGAAAATTTTATCAAGTTTATCCAGATGATTGTTATAACTGTATAACTGACTGTTGAAATTGTTTTGCTTTTCTTCATTATAAATCTTCCTTTTATTATGGGAATGCGAAACGTTTTATAATGTTCATGGTTATAAATTTTTCACAATATGTAAACAATAATCTACATATGAATTGAATTTGATTTCAAATTAGTTTTAACTTTTGTAATGGTTAAACGAAGAAAAAGTATTTACTAATAAATTCTACAACAGTAAATTCTTATATGGTACGTTACGCATTCCCAGTCTCAAACTGGTATATTCTTTTTCTGGTGGTGGTGACCGCTTCTTATGGTTATGGAACATATACTGACATCATTTCTTATGCTCTGATTCTTTTTCTCTGCTCTCTCACCCCCTCCCTCTCCTTAACATCTAGATTTTTAAAAATTACTTAAAAGCAACAATTATTTCATCATTGTAGCTCTTAAACGAGATGCTATAATTGCGTAATTACATCTGTAAAAACAAAATTATGAAATTCAGTGCTGCTTAATAAAAACACTAATAAATCTTTAGTTAATTTTATGTAACAATTGTTGTAAAAAATTAAATATTTCAAAACCTGGGACAAAAATTTTATTTTTTTCTTTCCTAATTTTGACTTCGTATTTTAATATTGTAATTTTACTGAATTTAAATTTTTTTACCAATTCAATTAAAAAAAAAAACATTTTTTTTTTAATATTCATTATACATAAATTTTCAACTATCAAGTCATTATCATAAATGAATTCCTCACTGAAATTAAGTTTTCTCATGTAAAAACCATTTTACTTTTAATGCTTTAAATGTTTTAAAGTAATTTAATTCAATGCAATAGTTTAATTATTAATACAAGCATTTATTGGTAAATTTTTATTATCCTATTAGAGAAAACAACCAATCATTCAATTTTTACAAATTCTCAGAAGCAAAAACACATAAAAATCCCATTAGAAGTAATGTTTCTTCTATCAATTTCAAAGTGATTAAATAAGAGTGCTTTGAAGTAAACTAATTCAATAATTTAATTATCAGAATATGCATAAATTTTATTACCAACTCAGTTAAAAAAAGTCCAGAATTCAGTTTTACAAAACTTAACAGAAGTGCTAACACGTAACTATTTATTAAATTGGACTGATATCTTTCATATCTAATTTCAGGATGATTAAATGAGAATGATATGAAATAAACTAATTCAATTCAATTATTTAATTATCAGCATTTGCGTAAATTTATCAACATAGAATAAAATCCAGAATTCAGTTTCTCAAAAAAATGACAGAAATTCAAAAATATAGCTATCTATGTGATTGAAACAATATTTCTCCATTGTCCATTGAATGAAGAAAAATTTCGAACCAAGGAAAATTCAACAGCACATTTAAAAAGTAATCTAGTTTAAAATTTATAAGACTTAAAAAAAGATATTAAGAATTTCCTTTTTTTATTTTTAATCTTCTCAAAATATGTACTAAATACTTAAATAAATTTGTATAAACTATAGACACTATAAACTGAATCTTAACTATACTCACACTTTTAATTTTTCCAACATTATATGAGAAGTTTTTTATTCAACTGATAGAATTGTGAACTTCTTCTCAAAAAAAAAAATACTGAATACTTAATTAAATTTATATAAACTATAGATACTGTTCTAAATTATAGATACTATAAACTATACACAAACTATATCTGCGAAAAACATTTAATTTTTTCCAACATTGTATGAGTTAAATATGCATTGTAAGTTATTCTTAAAAAGAATACCGAATACTTAAATAAATTTCTATGAACTATCGATACCATAAACTACATATAAACTTTATTTACACACACTTTTAAATTTTTCAATATTACATGAGATACTTTTTGATCAACTAATAGAATTTGATCACAAAAGGAATACTAAATATTTAAATAAATTTATATAAGCTATATATAAACTATATCTAGACATATTTTTTTTCCAACGTTATATGAGATATTTTTTATTCTACTTATAAAGTTGTGGACTTCTTTCGACTAAATGGGCACTCTTTTTCTACACTTTCCTTTTTTGAACATTTTATCGGCCTCCTTTCTTTATTTACCCATAAATTGGTTATTTCTAATAAATGTTGTGAAAAGTGAAGAGAGGAAGTGATGTCATTTATATGTTTATGCAGGAAGCGGCTCATTAACTCCACTCACACCCATCAGCATGCAAGAAGTAAAGCAACAATTAATTGTCAACCCCGGAAACGTTCTTGACAACCCATACGCAACAGGTAAAGCTTACATTTTTTTTAAACTTTCTTCGCATTTGAGTTTAAGTTTGTTGTTTAGATTAAAGTTTTTTTTTTAAAGATTCAGAATGAGTCATTCAATTTCCCATGTTACATTTATCTGTAATTTGGCTGGTCGCCATTTGTGCTAACACATGAGTGATACGCCGTTCTGATTTATTTATAGCCAATTGATGAAACAGAACGGCGTATTGCTAATTAATTTGCTATAATTAACGCCACGATAATTGGAAGTCTGCGATATTAATTAGAAGTTTGCTATACTAATTAACTATACAAAGTCTGCTTTATTAGTACTAAGTTTATAACAAAAAATCTGTGCATTTTTGTTGAAAGAAAGAAAGGGTTAACATAATATATTATATCTTAAAAAATAAAAAGAAAATATAAAAAATATTTATCTTTAGATAATTTTTGCGACTCTTTGAACTTAATTAATTGAGAAAGAATTTATTAATTATTAACTTAGGAAGAATTTATTAGATTGGACTNATTATTAACTTAGAAAGAATTTATTAGAATTTATTAATTATTAACTTAGAAAGAATTTATTAGAATTTATTAATTATCAACTTAGAAAGAATTTATTAGAATTTATTAATTATTAACTTAGAAAGAATTTATTAGAATTTATTAATTATTAACATTAATTGAGAAAGAATTTATTTATTATTGATCAAATCAAACCGTGTTGGCTCAGCGGTTAAAGCGCTCCTCTCCCAATGAGATGACCCAGGTTCGAATCCCAGCAATGGTTGGTCGATAAGAATTCTGTTTATGGCTAACACTGACAACAGTGCTGACACAAAATATCTTCAACGGTCAACGGACAATGGATTAGAATTCCCGAGGGAGTTTTTTGCGGTTTTTCACTCCATGGAACGTTAATTTAAAGACTATTATTACGAAGAGTAATTTGTCATAGAGTTTGATCAAGGTGTTCCCTTGTCTTCTGGATAGAACTCAAAATTACGAGACTCAAAACTACAAGTTGAAAATTAATAGTCATAAACACAAAATTGGATCGACTGCCCAGCTTGGTCAATTTGCAACCAATTTTATTTATTTTGAGAGTGTTACTAATCTGAGAGAAATAATTTACGTGCGTTTCCATTTTCAGTGGGAAGTACCGGTGATGTTTGTGGTGGTAGTCCTTCACCAGCGAAAGCCGAACTGAACGAGGGCACTTCGGCGCTTACAGTCTTACAACCAGTACATAGTCCTCTTAGTCCTAATTCATATACACCTTTACCATCATTTTCGCAATATCCATCAGGTAACTTTAATTTAATTACTTTTTAATTATAAAAATGAATCAAAAATACTTTTTTTCGAATTCGAATGTCAGTTTGAAGAAACAAATTCAATGTTTGAAGTAAATTTTTATATTTTAAGTAAAAACTTATGTAACCAAATAAATAATTACAATGAAAGAAAAATAATTTTTATCTTATAACAATAGAATTATCAATTTAAAACGGCTTTTCGAAAGATTTTTTTTTTTTTAAATATATACTAATGTAAAAAAGTACACAGAGTCTAATTTTTAAGAAACTCTTAAAAGATTCATAAAATGCATTAAAATGATGAACCTCATTTTTTTTTTCAATTTTTTAATACGTGCGAAATTCATAAATTTAAAAGATTAATGAGATATACAATGTTTTTCCAACAGAAGGCATGGATTTACAATCTTTACACTATGTTAAATTCTTTAAAATAACTTCGTCTTGTTTTATAGCACTAGACACTTTATTGAAAGAAGTCAATGTAAATTTTCTATAAATAAAGTGGCGCTTAAAACTTAAGAGTCGAATTACATATGAAATATTAAATATTGGGCTTAAAAACCCTTATAAGCAAATTATACTTATTTATTTATTCATTTTTCTTTCTTTTTCTGTTTTTAATAGTGTTTGCAATACCATAAGACAATGACAACTAATAAAAAGTTATATCCTTATAAGAGTATTTAACAAATTTATAATCAACACTACATAATGATAATTCAAAGAAAGTATTTCTAACAAATCTGAAAAACTTTATGCTTGATTTTAAAAAAAGATGTAAGTTAAAACGTATGTGATAGCTTGATGCATAATTAAACAATTATTGCTTTTACATCTTCTTTCGATGGTACAGCAAAGTTCTCTCTGACAATGTTATAAAGAAATCATGCTTGAGTCAAAGTATATAATAATTTTATTCATTTACAGTTACAAGTATGACTGTTCCGGGAACAGGAGTTGCCGCTGTTCCAGGCTCAGAATATTCGTACACGTCTCCCTACTCTCAATATTCCACATCTGCCTACGGTTCGTACGGGTATACAACTAGTAGCATTGTAGGTGAGTTCTATCACTTTCTATCTTACACCTTTCGCCATTTTAATCTCATAACTCTTAGTTAACTATTTCTGCTCGAGCAGAGATCAGGAAAGAAGATCGTTATGCATTTCTAAGTCCTTTAATCTAGACCAGCAAATACAGTCAAACCCTAATATTTCAAACTTGAAAGGACAGACAAAAAAAATTTGAAAAATTAAAAACACCTTTTATCAACAAGGAAAAATTTGATTATTTCTTATGTACCTCTTAAAAAAATGATCCACTTATTTTTAAAATCAACTCTATGGAAACACTATGGAATGTTATTTAAAGAATATTACATTGACGTCTGCTTCAGATAGGAGTACATTATTTTTTGATATTCATGTTAATAACATAATAACTGATCAACACTATCTGTAGCAAATAGAGTTTATTTGTGCCGGTTCTTGTGAACGATTTTTTGAATAGTTTTTAAATTTTTTGAAATTTTTCTGTTTAACGGAAACTCTACTGATATCCAATTTCGAATATTTTTTTCTCTTGTATTTGTGGGGAAAAAATTAAAGTTATAGAGAAAGAAAATCAAAGCAAATAGTCGCTATTTTTATTTATTTATTTAAAATTGAGTTCATAAGAAATTCGGTCAGCTTTTTTCTCTTCCAGACTTTTAAATCGCGAGACCGAGATTCGAATTATCAAGATAAGATAGCATACATTAGCAAGATAAGATTTGCAATTTAATACAAAGCATTAGCAATTACATAGATTAGCAAGTCAAGATAGTACACATTTTGTTCATAAAAATGCAAATAATGATGTCATTGCTTTGTTGATAAAGATATTGTTTGACCTTCTATAAATGAAATACCGAAAAATAATTGAATACCAATACTCCATTCGCTGTTTTTAATTAGACGAACTATTCTTTCTGTAACGTTTTGCCAAATTAGAAAACTTTTAAGCAAGATTTCTCGTCTCTGCAAGATAATAAATTGGACAGAAATTGAAAATAAATTTATCATTTTCTACATTATTATTGATGAGGTTAAATGTTTTGAGAAAATTTCAGAAAAATGGTTCACAGAAGCAAAACAAAAAAGTTTCTTTCGTTGATTATTTTAATTAAACGCATTTAAAAAGATTAATTCCAAAAGTGNATATATATATATATATATTATGCAAATGCAATGTATATTGCAATGCGTCTACAAGGCTCAGCTCGATAAACCTAGCAAATGACGTGGGCAGCTTACAAAGTGTCGGATTTTCCAATTAGACTACGCACTACGACGCATAAAAGTTCACGTTAACAATATGTCTTATTTTAACTTTTGTGCATGGTATCTAATATTGCTTTTTTCGTTTCATTGCAGATCCCTCGTATTATTACAGTACCCGCCCGGTGACTACAAATAATACTATTTTGACAACTGCTCCATCACTTAGTCCAGATGCTTACAAAGACAGATGCTAATCAATAGTATAATAATTCCGAGTGCGGTGGCTACCTCAAAACAAAACTAGACTTTTCAGTTGACATTGTGAGACTCTTGTCAAAAGAGTAATTGTAAATAGAGCTCAAGAATTTACTTAAAGAACGCGTTTAATGCCCTGTTGATGACAACAGCTGAAGAAAAAGTATATTAAGTAAGGATTGATGGCAACCGTTACTTAAAACATTGGCTGATGGTTGAATAACGCCTTGGAAATGCTAAGCAACAGTCATTTGGAAGTTGAGACTACAACGTCCTATGTGCATCTATTTAGGAATTGCTTACGAAGTTAATGAACCACCGATAAAATTTTGATACCAAAAAAAATTTTTTTTGAGATACTCAGGAATACTATAACTCATATTAAGTGGTAGAAACTAATTATAAAACTCAATTACAAATAGATTTTGTTTCAAAAATTTATGACAGTTTTACTTTTGGAATGAAAACCTTGCGAAATCTCATTAAACATGAAGCAAATCAAATTTTACAATGATAATACTTTGTTTTCAATTCATAAGAAGAATTTTAAAATATGTTTTTTTAGTGCGATATCCTGATCAGCGAGTTTTGTTTCTAAATAATTTTCTATGGATAAGTGGAAAGTTCTGTGGAAAGTAGCTGAAATACAAGGCGATGGCTTCGAATTATTGAAACGAGCATCCTTGCCAAATGTGAAAAGAAAATGGTTAACGCACTCTGACTGATAAGAACGCAACGAGTTCAACTTCTGAACATTATCCACAAATTGTAGTCATTCAAAAATTCGGTTGGAATCAATGTGATCTTTCGGTGGTGTGTGAGCATCACAAAAATGAGAATCATTTGCTCGCTTCACTGAATGTTCCCAAAGAGTTCGTATTTTTTTTCGAGAACAACAACTTAAAGCTCGCAATGTCAAAATAATGACCCAAGGGAAAACTTGGAAGATAGAACTACGTGCATATGTTTTTCTCACATATTTTCAGTGATTTCAACTAAAATCCTTTACCTTGGTTTGGAATTATTTCAATGATCTCTCATTTCTCATAATCGAATGAACTGGAAACGAGTTTTCTGTAATATACAAACTTTTTAAACAAGACTGATGGACAATCTTTCTCATTGTCATTTACGAACTTGCATACCAAAGAGATTTTTATAATTTTTATCCCGTGTTTTTTTTCCTTCTTTTTTTTCTATTTTTGTATATTTTTCATAAGCAACAATTGAAGTGAACATTTTTTTTTTTCTTTTGGAGCTTCAACTTTTTTTTTCTTTTTTTGAAGTAAGTGTTAAGCTTGCTTCCAAGCAATTATTATAGTGTTGTTAGTGTTAATGTATTTTTGTTGATCAAAAACACCAAAAGGCTTTACTTTTACCTTATTTTTTGTGTACTTTAAGTCAAATTTTATTTATAGAAGTAGATTTTTTTTCTTACTATATACTTAAGATAAAACAGGTTACTGAATATTCATGAGATGAACATTTTGGGAAACAATTTTACTTTGAAAGTAAAGCAGTTACTTATGCTCAGTAAAAGCATGAAATAACACTGTAGATTAAATCCCCTGATTCCGAAGGTAAATTACTTTACACAACAAGTGAATCAAAATTACAACTTTATTTGCAGTGCTATAGTAGTTGAATTATTCCAAATATAAAACTGAATTACTATTGAAACTGAAAGATAACGAAATTAAAAATTAACTTAAATTTTTTTTAATTGCTTCAAATTGAATTTTAATGAATCATAGTTAGCTTGCTTAACCATAAGAACCAATACATACTGAAATAAAGCAAACAAAAAATTCAGAAAAACAACCATTATAGTATCCATTTTTTTCTAGATTAATCAATCAAATATTTCAAATGATTTTTAAAGGTAATTTTACTTAAACACATCGTATGTAGGTAAATAAAAGTTAACTTCTTGTCAAATTAAACCTGTTACATAAACTGTAGTTTGCCTCAACTTAACTCAGTATAAAAGATGTATTTTCTGAACTTTTCGATACAACTGTACCATGGTTGAAACCTTTCAAGGCAAATTCTGTTTCACCTCCATTTGTTTTTTAAAATTTAAAGTTTAGAGAAAAGTTACTTCAGATAAACCTAGAGTAGACCACGAAGTTCTAAATGCCGAAAAAAAAATTTCAAAATATCAAAAGGCAAACAATTACTACGAGATTACTTCACAACTGCCTCATCCGGTAATAATTTGCTTGCATTTTACTATTTTGAAAAAAATTTTTCTGCATTTGAAACTTCCTAGCTTACTCCTGGTTCATCTGTACTCATTATTTATACATTAAATTTTATAATTCTTATATACAGAGGGAAGAGAATTAGCCAGGAAGAGTTTAATGGACAGGCTTGTTGATTAATTAATATTGTATATTTATTAAATTGATTCTTATTCCTTCGATTCTTGTATAAAAGAAGTTTCCTGAAAAACCAGTGTGTGAATTATTCTTATGTGTAATCATTTATTCTTATGTACAAACCCGTTTGCAAACAGAACGTCTTCAGAACAAATACAAAGTAGCGAATTGTAAAAGGTCTTCCCGAAATGTTTTGTAATATAAGAAGTGTATGTATGCAATGTGTGTTCGATAGGGCTCATTTACTTAAGCCGCCAGAAACTTTATTGTTATTTATTATGTAAACAGTGTCTATTTTTGTACATTTGCACTTTCATCGCACATTTCATGTAATGTTAAGCACAAGACCTGTATCCAGCCTTGAAACCCATGGAGGACATTGATTATTGTATAGTAAAAAATATTTTTCTAAAAACTCGTCCGGGTGATAAAGGAATTTTGTTGTTACACTTAAAATGTATACCAAAAATCAAAATGTTATATGAAAGCCACTGTCCAAAACAGAGTTTGGTGTCTTCCATGGGTCAGTGCTTGTTAGGACAGGGTAAAAGTGCTATAAATCATTCTTCTACTTAAGATTAAAATGAATATTTTTCTCTGCTCAATCATTTCCAAAAAGTAAATAAATAAAATATATTTCATCATGAGTTATTAGTGTTTCTTTAACCTTTTACAACATTGACACACTTATGTGACATTTCGAATAAGTTTATATTTCTTTTTGGCAAAGTTAGTAAGACTAGCAAATTGCCAAGTGAAAATAGTTCAAATAATTATACAAGGACAGGGTTAAAGTGCTATAAATCATTTTTCTACTCAATCATTTCCGAAAAATAAATAAATGAAATATATTTCTTAGTGAATTATTTGTGTTTCTTTAACCTTTTCAAACACTGATACACTTTGGTGACATTTTGAATAATTACATTGACATTTTTCAAATTCATTTCTGCGGTTTATCCAAGGGACCACATTATGACCATTGTGCGACCTCTAATTTGTTCTTACATTTCTGCTTTGCAAAATCAGTTAGTCTAGCAAATTACCAGGTGAAAATTGTTCAATTAAGTAAACAGGGATAGGGTGAAAGGGCTATATATCTTTCTAAGATTAAAATTAATATTTTTAACTCCTCAATCATTTCCAAGAAAATAAATAAATAAAATACATTTCATCATGAATTTTTTTTTTTCTTAACCTTCTGAAATATTTACTCATATGTGACATTTTGAATAAGCTTATATTTAAGTTTTGCAGAGCTAGTAGATCTAGCGAATTGCCAAGTGAAAACAGTTCAAATAAGTAAACCAGGATAGGGTAAAAATGCTATATATCATTCCTCTACTTACGATTAAAATGAGAATATTTTTCACTCCTCAATCATTTTCAAAAAAATAAATAAAATAAAATTTATATTTCATCATGATTTATTTGGGTTTCTTTAACCTTCTCAAATATTGACACATTTATGTGACATTTTGAATAAGCTTATATTTCAGTTTTGCAGTGTTAGTAGGTCTAGCAAATTGCCAAGTGAAAATGGTTCAAATAAGTAAATTAAACAGTTGCTTTTTAACTTAACTCCTACAACTGACGCTAGCTAATGAAGAATGAAGCGAGGAAAAACTATTTTTGATATCCCACTCTTGGAACCTAGTTAGTTTTAGTTTGGAAAACAAAAAAAATAAATAAAATGTAATAAGTTTCACTTTTGTTGTAGTGGCGTGCAGAGAAGTGGCGTAAAGGGAACGAAAACCCGAGGCAAGTAGCCAAGTAGGTATCAAATCGACGACCTGAAACACTTTAACGTGAAATTTATAACTATTTTTATTATAAAATTAAATTCTTTAGCAGGCAATTATACGGCTGAACGGAAATATTTCATTAAGAAAAATTTTGAATGATTTTTAAGATTCAATTAATTTAAAATGAAATTTTAGAACATTAGAATTTGGGAGGACTCTGCACTCGCCATCTTGGATTTTAGGTAATATTTTTTAATTTGTGTTTTCTTGTGATATATTGTAACTTTTGATTATATTGTATTATTAGATAGCAAAATATATTTCAAAAAAGGGCAAGAAATAAAAAGGATGATTTATTAAATTAGGAAAAATAGTGCTTTTAGAACTTCTAGGAATTTTTCTTCTAAACTTTAAAACAATAAAATTACACGTTTTGTGATAATAAGTAAACAACAAAAACTACACTTTTCTTAGTTAAAGTCTCTTTAAAATCTAACTTTAATACAGTTTAAAGTGACGAGAATCAATTTCCATAACGATAAAAGAATTTAATGCCAATTGCATGAAAACTTATCAAAAATATAGAAACCGGGCAACTGTATACTATTTAAATACCTATCAAAAATTGTTAATTGCAGAATTGTATAAGCCAAATTTTTTCATAAAATATAAATAGAGAATCTAAATAACAACACTTTTTATTTGTATTTTGCATGTATCGTAAGATACTGCTTAATACAGTAAATATTCATCACAAGTTTATTTGTGAAAGTTAAATAAAAGGAATTAAAAGACGAATTAAATTAAAAGGAATATTAAGACGTCCCTTCAACAATTGAAATTTGTCGGGAGAGGAAGGGCCTCTTAAATTTTATTTTCCTTTAAGATAAAAAATTAACAATATTTGATTGAAAATAGTAATTTTTTTTACTTTACAGTAAGTATTCCTCACCTTACACAAATAAAATTTTAAATAGATTGAAATTTTTCTTATCTGTCCTATTCTTTTCATGGTTAATTGATCTATTTTCCTACAGTGATTACACTCCTCTTTTTAGGGGTATAATAATCTACACGTCACTGGAAAGGGAAGAAAAAAAACGAATAGAAATAATATGCCTTCATGTTCTTTACAAATTGCAGCTTAATCTGTTATTTAAAAAAGGCCATGGATCACATTTTTTACAGTACAGTTAACATGTTTGAGCTTTGCCAGTTTGACCAAAAAGTTCTCAATACACCTTTTGAAGCATATTAAGAAATTATGTAAGCGTTACTATTGTCCAAATTCTTTTCAGGTAATTTAGGGTAAGGTGTATATAAGCTATTGAAAGCTTATATGTTGTACTGCTTGTAATTTTTCTTTACCTAGGTAGAATTAAAAATTTTTTTGAAGAAATTGTGTTGCGTAAATTCACGATAGAAGAGCAGCCGGGTAAATTTTTAGAGGCAAGAAAGCCCTGGGAGTAAAGAGAGGTTTTATTTACAGAACTATCAGACAATATAATGAGATGTCCTAAGACAATGACAAATCTGGCAAACCCTGGTTTATTTAGGCAAAAGAGACTGCAATAAAGATCAGGAAAGGGACACGAGGAAACTGAAAACGATTTGCTAGAAAGCTAGCCCGAGAACACAAAATATCTAGGGGATCAATGATAAATAAAAAAATTAAGAGATCTAGGATGCAAAGCTTATTTATTGAAAGAGGAAAGAGCAAAATTCACGGACTTCCAGCATCTGCCAAGATGGAAAGGAGACAAAGGGTGGAAGAAATTTTTGCATGGCACTTTGATGATGAGTTTGCCTTTTCAGATGAGAAGCTAATTGCTTTACAGCAAAATTTCAATCCCCAAAGTGATAAAATGTGGTCATTTATTATTGTAGCATCCCGGAAAGTCACCATTATTTTCCGCGTAATCAAAATGCTTCGTCTGTTATGGTTTGGGGAGGGAACTATTTCAAAAAGATGCCAACTCCAGGTTAGTTTTCATTCAAAAGGGAGTAAAAATCAATGCACAAATTAATAAAACTGTGGTTGTGGAAAATTTTTACTTCAAGTGTCCAGAAAATGTATGGGTGGAATATTTCTTCATCTATATAAAAAGATGGCTCTCCTTCGCAATACTACGGGTGTGCATCAGGAGTGGTGCAGCAAACACTTAGCTGAGTTTTATCGAAGAACGAATGGCCTCCCAACTCCCCCGATCTGAACCCGCTTAATTATTTCGTTTGATCATACATGCTCTCCCAACTTAATTATAAAATCACCAATCTGAGCAAATTAAAAAAATTTTAACCGATTTCTCAATAATTCTTTATTGACTCTGTAACAGTTTTGTACTTTTACACACATACTCAAACAACTCCAACTTGAATTTAGATTCACTTTTCCTAAATTTAGGATTTCTTTTCTAATTTAATTTTTAGACTGAATTTAGTTTCCCTCTTTAGTTGCTATCACCATGTGAGCTCGGTTATTGTCTTGAAAAAGTCTCGATATTGTCTTGTTTTGCGTCTCTTTAAATTCGAAGTGCTTATTAACACTGGTCTACAAAACACTCCATTGGCTCGAACTTTTATTTGGATATATATTTACCTTTTACCTAGATTCCTTTTCTCTAAATGAGTATTTTTGTTAGAATGAAAAGATTCATAGGATTCCAGAAAAAATACTTTCACACGCCTATTGATTTCTACTCAGCATTATTTGTCTCTCTACCACTAGTACTGAGATCTTTCATACCAGTAAGCCATATCAGCTAGAATAAAGCCACCGTTAATCTTAACATAAAAGTGTTACAGTAATTCAAGATAAAAATAATGTCATTTGGGAATTTCAAATGCGACGAACTTTTAACTTAAAGGAACGCAATACGGTAGGAGAAACCTCTAATGACGAATTCTCCTTCAACTAGATAAGAAAATTTAAAGTATCGAAAAAAGAAAGATCAGATAAATCAAGAGTACCTGGATAAAAATAAGTCCATTTAAATCAAGGAGTTTTAAAAATTCTGAAAATTTTCAAATGTTAAAAGTATTCCGCCTCAAATGTCACATCATAAACAAACTATTGCAAAAGTAGCTGTGTTATGGATAGGGGAAGAAATCTTTTAATAATCTGTTTACAATTGAACATTTTTACAGAATAAGAATCTCAGTATTTGAAACTACAGATTACTTTTGGCTTATCTGATGAACTTATTTTTTTTTCCGAACTTTAAATTACTTCTCCCACGTTTAACATCCTCTTATACAATTTAATATCAGAGTTTAAGAAAAACAATATTATTATTATTTTATAAAACATTTAGTTAGTAGGAAGCATTATGATTAGTTTTCAATGAAAAAAAAAATACATGTTAAGCAACTTTTGGATCAATGACTAATTTTTAAGCAATAGAACTTTAGGCAAAGTTGGTGCTGAAACTTAATTTTGCCATATTTCATTTAAATTTCATGAATTTAGAGGTTTCTTGTACATATTGGCAACACAGCCTTCAAGGGTAAAAAAATATTCAGTTAAGTTTTCGAATGATTTTAGATACTTTCTAACCAACAAGTAGTATGAAAGCCTTAGTCTTGGCAATTAGTCACTCAATTGTGGAGAGTTTTTTGTTATTTATTTAATACTCATTGGTAGGAAACAACCAAAAGCTTTTGTTTAAGCTTATGCAATAAACATATACAAAGAAGCAGGTTTCCATTGTCCATTTCAAGAAGCGATTGCAATTTGGTCGGGATTCAACCACCAAGCATTTGCTATCTCAGTTTTAGAGGAGGGTTGCGACTTCTTCTTAGGAATAAACCATTATGACTTGGTTTATCAGAAGTATTCTTTGTAGATTTTTGTTCACCAACTTTAGTTTGAAGTTGTTTGCAGTCGGCCTTCGACAGAGACAAAGGCGATGTTTTTTTAAAAAGTGAAAAGGAATACCTTGGGGCGAGTTAGTGTAAGGACCGATCGACCTTGAGACGTGTTGGCGATTGTTTCCTTCATTAAAGAGTGGGAGAGATATCTTATCAGTAGATTGCAAATTGATGGTACGTCGTTAGAAGATTTAATTGTTTTGGCGTCAATAGGGAGGTGCACCGGCAACACAAACTTTCTATGTACAAGTATTTGCTTTCGGACACACGAGCACGCTACAGAAAAAGTAATGGCTGTAACGAAGAGAAAGGGAAAAGGTTTTTTCAGAAGACTTTTTAAAAGGGATTCGCACATTGTTGAAAAAGAACCCTGCCCACAGTCCACCTGGAGCCATAGATGATCATTATTGAAGTCATTATCCTATAAAAGGACTTTTTTTTCTTTCCATGATTATTGTCTCACCCTCGTTTTGTTTCGCATAATATATTAACTAACTCCCGATGAATCGGGAGATATTGGGAAAAAGTGCTTTATGAGCGTTATCTAAGGAAAAGGGTTGAGTCGAAAGGCAATTAGGCGCATCGCTATTTTGCTTTTGCAACAAAAGTAAATGTTTTGACACTGTGTGGTAATTACATCAACTGACTATAAAAGAACTCAGATTTAATTTATCCCAGAAGGTTTTGTGTTTTCATAATCACTTTTCCCTACTTCGTTAATTATGAAATTAAAAGTGAAATTATATGTATTTTGCTTTTAGCTAAAAGTCTGTGTGCTTATTTATTCTTTTGTAATACTTCGTCGTTCAGCAACAGCTTCTTGTCTTATTCATACCAGCAATCTCACTCATAAATTGTTGGATAATAGTGTGAAACGAAATTGGACTCTTAGCTCTGAAATCGATAAATTATGGCATAACGACATAAATTGTGATTATTTCATACTCCTATTTTTGGTTAGAACATGACTGGTTTCAAAATTCAGTCATTATTGGAGAATTTCTATCTGTTTATGCCATTTTCGAGAGTTAAATGACATCAACAAGCATATTTTTAATAATGGGTATTAAATAAAAGCTCTTAACACAATCGTATGGAAGAGAAACATCAATTACATTTTTTTTTTTTAATCCAGCTGTTTTACATAAAAGTCAGCGTCACAGAGCCTGGTAACTTAAAATATAGTATCACAGCTATACTAAATTAAAAGTTACCAGATTTAAGCAATTATAAAGAGCAATCCAGAATTAAATATTTGTAAAAAATTTTATAACGACTAGCCGCGATCACACTGGGTCAAACGTTGTGATTGGTGATTGAATATACACTCGGTCAGAAAATATAAGAAATTAATCTATTTATACATGAATATAATAGAGATAAAAACAAAAATTAAATTAACAATATGAATTAAAAATCACAACTTGAGAGCTTCAATTTTTTAACCATTTTTTATTATTAAAAGCCAATCATCAACACCAATTTTATGCAAAAATATTGTATTTAATGAAATCTTCATGCTTGTTCTCTATACAAAGCGAATTGAAATTTTAGCTTCAAGCTTAACTGTATCATTTATTCATTTTAAAGTCTAGCGGTTAAGGTATTGGCCTTTGTTTGCGAAGGTTCGGGGTCCTATTCCCGATAACGACTTGAAGTTCCCCGATGGTGAGGGAACTTGCAGGTAAGTAAAGGCGGTCGGATTGCATTGGAAATCATCATGATGTAAGTCTTGAAATTGTAAAAGCATGGCCTCTTGGGCAACAGCAGTGGTGTGCTGTTTTGCAAGTGATTTTTATATAAATGATTAACAAATATTTATCAAAGCTACAAGGAAATTTTTAAAAGAAATGCACAGTTAGGGATTAAAATAAATATACAACTAATGACAAACTAAACTTTGCCTAAACCTCTGGGAACCACCTCAGTCGTAGGTTATCCCTTGGGGCAAGGTTTAGGGCGGAATCATTAAATAAGTTGTTTGCACTAGATAGATTTTTTTTTTCTTCTTTTAAATATCAAACAAGTTTGTATTTATTTTTTCTGTCTAACATGCATTTTTTTAGATATATCCATTTTAAACTTACAGCATCCCATTTTTATTTTGGGATTACCGCGTCGTCTGTGAAAAAATGCAAAAATCTGCGTTGATACAGGGAATATTTTGTATTTATTTATTTTGGGAAATTTTAATCTGCAATAAGAAAAGGTTATTCGCATCTTTATAAAATATTTCAAACATGTGTTTTTAAGTTCTTCATCCAACTCGTATTTTTTTTAAATATTTAACAATCGTATTTTTTTTTAAATATTTGACCAAATATTTGATTATCGGCCTCCCTGTAGGCATATTAAACATTCATGATTAAAAAGTCAGCATTTTTTGTCAATGTTGAACAAAAAATTTGTTCTTTAACTTCTCTCTTTTTTTTCCCTCCACATCCGAAAAAAAAAATTTTTTTTTTCTTAAACTAATCGTGTACTCCTTCCCTGTAGCGTAGTTTAGGAGTAAGTAGCAGCCCCCTATGAAATTAAACATTATTGTTTAATTCAAACAAGTAATTACTTGATTAATGAGCTATTGTAAGGTAAGTAGGATGTAGACACAAAAAAGTTTTCATCATTCATTTTTTATAATTTAAACATTTAGAATATATATATTCTAAATGTTCTAGATTATATATATTAAAGGAGATGACCGATAACCCCCTAGAACATACATTAAAACTATACGCCCCCGCTTTTTACCTTACATAAATATTTCACAAATTGACTTTTATTTTTTTACGNATGCGCTTACGGTGGCCAAGCAATAAATTTTTGGCAAGATAATTGTTTGCCTAGTATTTTGGAACAGGCCTTTCTAAGTAACCTGATATTTTTATAACAGGTACGATTAAACAACAGGTGAAAAATACCTGTTCCAGAAAATATTAGCCATCTCTAGTCTTCGTAATCATTGTACTAGTTGCCGGCAGAACGACGTTTGGAACATCGGAAAAGATGAAAATCACCTAGCGCAAGGTCAGGGATGATGAGGAGTGATCCAAAACTTCCCAGCCGAAAGAGCCAATATTGCTCGGGACTGAGCTATGAAGAAAGTTATTGTCATGGAGTAGCGAAATTTTCTGTCACCATGCCAGTAGGAAGTTTCAAAAATCTGTCAGTGTATGTATGCAGCAGACAGGTTTTTTGTCTGAAACGCATCTCTGACCGTACCTCATACGCGGCGGGTGATTTGTTAATTTTGAAATTTTAAAGACACAGAACTGATCGCACAGGATGCATACACAGCTGTAACTGAGCACAATTGTTCCAAATCAATGCCGAGACTCGCCGCAAGTACTCGTTGCAATGCAAGCGTCATCTATTAGTGTACACAACAAAGCGGACCTTAATTAAAAAACAGCCCTTGTATATATTGCTATACATAGAACTATAAAGTTGTTACACTCCAACAGCGTTGTCTTTGGATTCAATCTTAATAGACCTAACCTTACATATGCTCATTTTTAGGTCCAGACGATAAAGTTACTAAATCAGAATGTGCTTTCTCTGAATATACGTGCCTTTGTTACGGCAGATCCGGATTCTTGAAAATCAATATTAATCTGAAAAATATAACCCCAACCCAATAGGCGGAAAGTTCAGACCCCTTAATGTTAATTTCACTTTTTGCTATATCTTCAGAACTTTTTAAGAGAATCGAAAAATTTTTGCACACTACCATAAAATTCAGAAACATTTTGAATTGTTAAGTAAACAAGTTCTTACATCAAGTATGAAATGTAAAATGACGAAGAAAAAAAAAACTAGAAAGAAATTTACCGATTAGTTTCAGAGTTATGCAATTTTAAAAAAGTCTTACATTTAAAAATTAGATCTTTCGAGAATTAATAAAACGATTTCATTAAAAAAATTTTTTTGTCATTTAAAATTGTATACTTGATA
Source organism: Parasteatoda tepidariorum (assembly GCF_043381705.1). NCBI lineage: Eukaryota > Metazoa > Arthropoda > Arachnida > Araneae > Theridiidae > Parasteatoda > Parasteatoda tepidariorum. Next base: position 43,376,616 of record NC_092207.1, on the reverse strand, counting down.
TAAAAAAAAAATTCTGACGATTCAAAGTAATTTCGAATTTTATAAAATAATTCAATAAAAGGTAATAAATAATTACTTAAAGTTATATTTTGCATAGAATTTATCTATGAATAAACAAATATTTTGTGCTATTCTCCTTGATTGATCCTATTTTGATTTTCGTTATTTCTCCTAATGTGATAAAGCGACCTCTTCATTTTCCTTTTTTGAAAGGTATTGCGCTATTACTATATTAACAGAAGTTTGTTAAGCACAAAAAAATATGGAGAAAACACAAATTAAAAATCTAACCTAGAATTTTTTTTTTTTTTTTTTAATTTAATAATACCGTCATTCGGGGTTACTTTGTGCAAACTCGAATTTGGCATTTTTCAAGTGCTGCTATTCAGTATTATGTTTATTTCACGTTAAAAATGTGTGGAATTTGAAGATAGAAGTCTCTTCTATTACCACAAAAAATTTTTGAGATTTTTAAAACAATCTCAGTGTGTTTCGTTCATCCAATGCCAACAACTTTCCGAGGACGTCGGATGTCGAAAAGTGTGCGTGGAAACTTCAGCTGTGAAATGCAAAGACGTTGATAAAAAAATTGTCGTAAGTGCAAAATTTTTTATTTATATAGTAATAAACAATTATATCATGTTAGCATTAAAAAAATTTGAAAATTAATAACAAATAAATGGAAAATGAAAAAAAAATGCATTTTGGGGCTACTTTGTGCAAAGTTTCATTCGTTTTTTTTTTGGACAGAAAAATGGTCAGACGTTATAAAAAAATACCTGGAATGAGAAACTACCGTGATTACACTTTAGAAAAGCTGCAACAATGTTTGCAAGCAGTTGTTGGTGGTATGTCGATTGCAGAAGCTTCTCGGAAGTACAAAATCCACAGAAATACTATCTCTAATAAAATTCACAAGAAACACGTGAAACTTCCTGGTAAACTATTATTTTTCTTCTACAAAGATTTTTCTAATGAATTAATCAAACGATTTAACACATAAAAATATATTTTATAGGACATCAGGTGATTTTGACAGAAACTGAAGAGCAAGTTCTGTCATGTTCATTCAAGGATGTTATGTTCAAATTTAACAATATTATAAATGTTAATGAATATGTAATAATTATTATTTTTAAAATTTCATCCATTTCAATGTTTAAAAATGTATATGGTTTTCTTTTGTTTAAACTCAAATGTTTTGAAATAAACATTCTTTTTAAGAAAAAAATTCTTCAAAAAAATGGTTTTTTAACGCTGAAAATTATTTTCAAACTAATATCTTTACATATCTTGATGTTTTTGTCTTTAAAAATGTCAACAATTAACTTTTTTAACAATTTTATATCAATATTTTACTAAAAACATGATTATTAAACTGAATTCCTATCGCTGCACAAAGTAGCCCCATTTGGGGGCTACTTTGTGCAAGGTATGTTTTGACTTATTATTCGTAAATATTACATACAAATAATGCCAATATTGATCAAATTCACTCGTCTGAGTCCAGTTATGAATATAATATCGATAAATTTTACTAAAGTTTGAATTAACATAGTTTTTTTACATGTCAAAGTTCAAAAACTGCGAAATCCTGCACAAAGTAGCCCCGAATGACGGTAGTTGTAAAAATTGTAAGGTTACAATTTTTTACATTATTTTAAAGAATGTTAAATTAAATAAAAATCTACAATATTTTGACCAATTTGGTCAAATAGTTTCCGAGTTATCCAATTTTCAAAAAATCGTCTCCTTAAAATTTGATCTACCAGAACTATTTGACAGATTTCGTTAAAATATTGTATCTCGTCATTTAAAATTAAATTACTTTCTCAGAAGTAGCATAAAAATTTTTAAACATAATTTAATTACTGACCTTATGATGAGATTTTCAACAACTAAGACTCAATTGTTCAAAAAAAATATAAAGCAGAGTTGAATAAATATCCAGCATGTTTATTTGTGGATATTATAACAAGGACTAAAAGCTTATTATTATCTCCTGTCTCTTTTTTGACAGTTGAGAGGAAACAAGCCTTTTGAGAACACACAAGTTTGTATGGAATTTTATCTTCTTTGCAACACTTTTGCATGAAAGCAAAGGGAAAATCAGTTTGCAATACAGAAAAGCAACCCTGTTAAATATGAGAAAAACCAGAACTATCACTAAGAGGGTTAACTGATGTTTATCTCTCTATAACTGGAAAAGAATTTAAATCAAAAATAGGAAAATATTATGAAACCAATATAATTTTACCAATAATTATAATTTTTTTTACATTTTAAAATCCATTTAATTATTAAGTATAAAATGATTTGCTTAAAATCAATGCCTTCCTTAAAACCAGGAAATTTCCAGTTTGTCACATTTTCTGAATTTCAATATTAATTCAGGCCTGATATTCAAAAGGAGAAACAATATTTTCCAAACAAAGAGGGGATAAAAAATAAAAATACACGAAGTACTTTACATTATCATAACAGTTGGGTAAATTTTCGTTTTTTTTTTTTTTTAAACTACTATCATTTCTGGTACATATTAATAAAATTATGCCTGAATTTACTATTAAAAAAAAAAGTAACATTTAGATAAAAATACTAAATAAAAAATTAAACAACCAACATTTTATACTTCATTATAAAATAAAGTTGATTATTTGAAATCAATCTTCTAGTGTTTGATTAATTTAGAACTAGCACCATTTTTACCACTCTGTATTTGAACCACTAAAAAGTTTTGCTCACAGCATTCCAGATTTGAGTTTATATTCTTTTGGTTTCCTATAAGGAGAGATTAGGTTTCACAATAGCTATGAAACTGTTATTATTCTGTATAATTCGTAATAGTCATGTTTGTATTTTAATTAAAAATAATCATTCAAATAAAAAAAAGTCTTAGTTTTTTTGTTGCTATTTTAACATTAAATATGCATATTTGTTTATAACAAGCTTGATAAGGCAATAATTTCATCAGTAATTATGAATTGTCTATACAGTGAGCTTTTTTTACTGTAAATATAAGTAGTTTTGATGGAATCTCAAATGTATGCTTAACATTACATTGGATATACATGTATAGGGTGTTATCAGAAATACTAAAAACCATAATTTTTATTACTCAATCACAAAGATCTTGACTATGAAATNCAATTCTGTATGTTCTGAATTCATATTTATTCACTGGAATGACGAAAGCAATGTTGACTTCACTTTAATTCGTAATGAATTGAAGACAGAAGAAATGCATTTTACCTTAATACACACATCGGTAACAGTATCCGAAATCGGAAGTCATCAGTTGCAAGTTTGTTGATAATAGAAATTAAAAATTATCGAGGAATTTTTCTTCAAATGTTTGGCGTGTTCTGTTCCTGAAAGATTTACTAATATTCTGGATTTTTTTTTCAAGTTCTTCGGCCTTTTCCTTAGGGAAATTCTGTTTCTTATTTGCTGCTAAAAAATGGCGTCTGATTCTGTCAATGATTTGGATGGAACTAAATGAAAACGTGATAAATTAATGTGTGATATTTTCCTCTTGGCGACGAATATATATTCTTTGTATTTATGTGCTTGTTTTTGTTCCCAATAAATTTTGTTTTTTTGATTGCTAAAAAAAAATAATTAACAAAAATTTTATTCTTCATTATAAAATTAAATTGATTATTTGGAATCAATGTTCTAGTTCTTGATTAATTTAGAACTAGCACCATTTGTACCACTCTGTATTTGAACCACTAAAAAGTTTTATGCACAGCATTTTAGATTTGAGTTTATATTCTTTTGGTTTCCTATAAGGAGAGATTAAGTTTCACAATTGCTATGAAACTGCTATTATTCTGTATAATTCATTATAGTCATCTCTGTATTTTAATTAAAAATAATCATTCAAAAAAAAAGAAAGTCTTAATTTTTTTTTGTTGCTATATTAACATTAAATATACATATTTGTTTGTAACAAGCTTGCTATGGCAACAATTTCATCAGAGGTTATGACTTGTCTTTACAGTGAACTTTTACTGTAAATATAAATAGTTTTGATGGAATCTCAAATGTATGAACATTATATAGGATATACGTGTATAGAGTGTTATCAGAAATACTAAAAACTTAATTTTTATTACTCAACCACAAAGAAGTGATCTTGACTAAGAAATCGTTATAATTCTGTATAAATCATAGTAATTGGCATCTTTGTATTTTAATTAAAAATAATCATTCAAATAAAAGAGTCTTAGTTAGTTTGTTGCTATTTTAACATTAAATATGCATATTTGTAAATAACAAGCTTGCTATGGCAACAATTTCATTAGCGGGTAGGAATTGTCTTTCCAATGAACTTTTACTGTAAATATAAATAGTTCGATGGAATCTCAAATGTATGTTTAACATGACTTTGGATATGCGTGTATAGATTGTTCTATAAAGACTGCCTTTAATACGCATTTTATCTTTAGAATCCTTAATAAAAATTTAAAACAAGAGATTATACACATTGTTAAAAATAATTCATTTTAATAAACCCTAAGATAAATACTTCATAAATAGAATCAATGAATTAAAATATTTATAGCACAAATTAAACCACAATAATAATAATATATCTATGTGAATTTATTTACAAATTATGAAATACTGAGCAAATTGACAATCTAAATGCAAATATAAAATACATAAACGTCGTGACTGGTGATTGAATGTACATCTGGATCTAAAAAGAAAAATATTAGAAATGTATATACACACAAATATACTCAAAATAAAACAGACAAATGTAAATTAACAATAAATAAGAATTAAAATTTCCCCAAATTGAAAACTTTAACTTTTTCTTTTATTCTATGAAATATCATTAGAAAAAGATATTTCTAAAAGATTTAAGCATGACCTTTTAAATTGCACAAACAGTTTTGCTATGTAAAATCTTCCAAAACATTTGCCGCTTAAAGAAAAGTTATTTACATAGAGTTAGAATAGTTTCCTTTATTTTGATCAACTTCTTTCTATACAAGAGTGTATACATATATCAATTCAGTAAAATACTATAATTTATTAGAAATATGTAAAAGACATGAGAAAACTTTTAAAAAATTTCCATTTATTGATAAAAATGTAACAAAAACCGTGCCTCAACAAATGATGCCATGTTCACTTGCCATTTTTTTAAAAATCCATTTTCATTATATAGGTGATATTGCTAAGTTCCACTGTACTCTAAAGTTTGTGATATTTTTATTGGACCTTTAAGTTAGATTCTGTGGTGACATATTTGGAGGAAAAAAATCATATTACCGAATACAAGTTAGCACTAGCACGTACAGATATCCACAGAGTTTTTTTTTTCATCCTTCCCCTTCAACTTTTTGAGTTAAGCTATGGAAATATTCATACTTAATAAAGCTGTTACTCTCTGTGCTTCTAAATACAATAATGCTAGTACATAGTAGTAATAATGCTAGTAATCTTCACATATGCTGTTTTACTAACGTTTTCATACAGAAAAAACATTAATTTTCAAGGTAAAACTTTTCACTAATGTAGAAGATACCAAGTAACTTAATTTTAAAACATTTATTGTACGCGTGCAGTTTAATTTTTATCTTGTTTGGATAATAAACCAGTTTCAACTCAAATATTTAAACTCTTAGCTATTGCAGCAAAAGTTACTAATTGTGTTACAATACTTCGATTTTGAATATGTTTATTTGCCAAACTTTAAAACAGAACAAAACAAATTCAAAATACTATTTTTTTTTAAATTAAATTTCAACTGAAAACTTTGATAAATTGTTCGTAGTACTTACAATTATAAATATATGTACAATCTGTGAATAAGTAATTTATACATCAGTATATAAGGCACTTTTATCAAGAAGAGCTAGGCGCAATACTTCTTCGCAGACTCTTTTGTAGTACCAGGCATCACCTTCAAGTCGCTTACGCCTGACTCCAATAGCTGATTGATGCTTGGGCAGTTCACATACTTCTAGTTCAAACCTAAGACATTTTCGACCTCCTTCACAAACTTTGCCTCGCAAAATAAATCTGTATAAAAATAGACCATAAAACCAAGATTTAAAACGCGACCTTTAAAAACAAAAAATCCAAAATATACTTAATTAATATTCATTGAATTTCTGCATTTATTTTCTAAATTCTGACACCATATAAAAGTTTTAAAAACCAATAGTAAACTGATGAACACAATGCGCAGTTAAAAGGCTATGTACTGACTTTTTAGTTTCATTTTTTTAATTTACATAAATAGATATAATAAAAATTAAGTAAGACAGATAACATAAATTAAGTAATGAACATTTAAACAAAACATATTTTATACCCATCAATAATATAAATATATTATAAATATATATGAGTGTTTAAGATGGTACTGAAAGTTACTTTTACATCCAAATTGTTTAAGCAATTGACACCAGAAAAATAAAATAACAAATACAATATTCTTTTTGATTGATTACACTTACTACTTACACTATTTATTTAAAAACAAAGTAAAACTTAGCTACATTATAAATGCACAACTGCCTGCAATTTTTATATTAATAACCCTTTCATTGTTAATAAAATACTATATATAATAAAAAACATGTTAAATTGAATTTTTATAATACCTATAAAAAATAAGCTACAATTAAAATTTATGAATTTGACAAAAAGCTTTTATACAAAACTAATATTTCTTACATATATTTAAAATACTTTAGATCTATACTCAAACCTATAAATGGTTAATATGTTCTTATTAAAAAAAATTATATTCACCCTTTTTGTTTACAAGGGATTCCTTTTCGAAGTAAAGCATTCTGTAATGAATCTAGCACTTCTTCAGCAGTAACTTTGTCATTGGTTGCAGAAACATTGCAAAGATTCTAAATTTGAACATTATGTCACAATAAATTAAAGTGATAATTGGCTTATATATATTAAAGTAGCAACTTTTAACACACCACAAGAAGTTAGAACAGAGGTGAATAAATTTCTTCCTGGTCAATAAATAATATATTCTTCGATATTGAATGACATGAATTAAAAGAGATAAATTATTTCAGACAAGTATAAAATTACCAAAAGGTATTTAACTGAAAATATAGTTTAAAATGTGCACACAAATATTTCTTTGTGTGCACATTTTAAACTATATTTTTCAGTTGCTTCAAATTTGTAAACAACAAGTATTGTCCTAGTTTTTTGTCATAACTATAGAAAAAGATTAATAATCTGCTTAAAAAAGGTTTAATCTGCATTTTAAAAAACTTAGTTTTTTATCTTTGGAACAAAGGGAAATTCAAAATACTTTAGAGAAAGGTGCGAAATTTTCATTTACCATCTTTCTGCTGACCACAGAACATTTGGGGTTGGCGAGTAAGATTTGTATTGTAAAATATTGTGTTTTAAATCAAATCACCGTATTTTCCCAAGGATGAGAGTTTGTGTTTACTCACTATTATTTGTGATGTCACAATGAACTGAAAAATACAGAACAATTTTGAAGACTAAGGCTTAGAATTTTTATGGATAAAAATTTTTGATTTGTGGAATTTAAAATACTTTAGATCAGGGTGTGAAATTGCCATTCACAAGCTAGTTACAAGCGACAAGATTTAGGGTTGGCAAGTATGTTTTATCTTGTAAAACATTGTTTCAAACCACTATATTTTTCCTAAGGTTTGAAAGTTTATTAGCAATTGATCCCATAGTCACTATAGACTGAAGAATAGAGAAACATTTTGAAGACTGAAGCCGTTGAAGTTTTGATTTGAATTTTATAAATTTCGACCCTAAGGCTATAATTTACAAGTCATTTTATCACTGAATGCAATGGTATACAAAATCGAAGTATTAGAAGTATAAAGAAATTTCTGATATTTTAGTTTTTTGATATTTTTTTATCTGAACATCTGTTAATGAAAATATACCCAGGGGTCTGTCCAGACATTTTGTGAAAGGTCCGTTTTCCGTGAAATTGTGAAAAAATTACTCACATTCTTTCAACCAGGGTCCGCTTTTATGAATTTGTGCAAATAGGGTCCGTTATTTCAACAAAAAAAATTTTCAAGGAGTTTTTAAATTGTATAGACATACAAGATTATGCTCAACACTGTAAAATTGTAATTAAAAAAATTAAATTTTAAAAAATAAACAACAATTGCTGCTTCTAAATTAGCAGGGTTGCCACTCAAATCTGGAAAAAAAATTCCCTGTTTTCCCTGTCCATATTATGCACAATATATTAAGAGAAAACAACAATTACTGGGCTCTTGTGTGAGCTAACTATATTTATTAGTTTTAATAGCTGGAAAAACAGCTGAACATACTTAAATAATGCTATAGTAAATGAAATAGTTTAGTATAGCTGAAATATCATGGTTAAACATCCCATAGATTACCAGGGTTGCCACTCAAATCTGGAAAAAAAATTCCCTGTGTTTTCCCTGTACTATTATACACAATATATTAAAAGGAAACAACAATTACTGTGCTCTTTTGTGAGCTATATAGGGCTAACTATATTTATTAGTTTTAATTGGTGGGAAAACAGCTGAACATATTTAAATAATGTTATAGTAAGTGAAATAGTTTAGTATAGCTGAAATATCATGGCTAAATATCCCATAGATTACGCTTTGAGTGGGTACCATTTTTTAAAAGACAAAAATAAGAAACAAAATCAAAATTCCCTGCATTTTCCCTGTTATTTTAGGTGATTTTTACCTGTATTTTCCAGGTTTTCCCTGTTCTCCATGTAGAGTGGCAACCCTGATTACGCTTTGAGTGATCACCATTTTTTAAAAGACAAAAATAAGAAACTAAATTCCCTGTATTTTTCCAGTTTGTAAAGAAAAAATCAAAAAATCCCTGCGTTTTCCCTGTTATTTTAGGTGATTTTTAAATTCCCTGTATTTTCCAGGTTTTCCCTGTTCTCCCTGTGGAGTGGCAACCATGATTAGAGATGCTACATACAAATATTTGGTATTTGTATGTTGCATCTCTGCTGCTCATTATACTGCTGAACGCAGAATATTAATTTCGGACGAATAATTGAAGAATCGTCTGCCGAAGACAAAACTTAATTCATTTACATCAATCTTTCTTGTTTTCTGCCCTGGAAAGGGTTTATTCAATTAACAAAATAATAATGAAGATAAACAAATTTGTGAAGGGTCCGATTAAAAGAAAAATCATTTCGTGAAGGGTCCGTTTTTATGAAAAGATATTTTGTGAAGGGTCCGTTAACGGACCCAAATTTCTTCTAAACAGACCCCTGATACCACACTTTAAAAAAAAGGCAAACAATAAACTTTAAAACATAATTTACTCTATATATACATTTTTAAGTTCAGAATTATTTATTTAGATATTTTGTATGCTGTTTCCATTCCAGTTTAATGGAACACTTAACAACTCATAATAGTTTTGAGACCAATATGTAGACTGTAAGCCTATATATAGACTATATCAACTATTATCTAACTACAAAACTCCAACTAGCATGATTTGTTACTGCATTTGCCAAAAAATAAATGAATAAATGTATGACTTTATCATTGGATTATGGTCATTTTGTTACAGTTATTTATAAAAGTAGTTATAAAACACAGCCAAAAAGGAAAAAAATAGCCAGCAGAATTCACCCCCAGCTAACAAAAATTTACCGATTTTTATTTTATTCTGGTTAATTTGAATAAGAAACGAGCTAATGGAAATTAAATAAGATAGTTCAGTTGAATGTTATAATTAAATAAATAAAAAATAAGATCACCTTGACTTGACGAGGTCTGCTCATGCTACCACAGACTCGCTTTTTAGGAGTAAATAAATTTTTCATACAGTCAAGACCCTTTTCTATGCTTCCGAAAACCTTTTTTGCTGAAGAACCTACTGCATGTCTCGGAGGTCTACGTTTAGGAGTAACATTTGCTGTTGGAGATTCAAATGAAACAGCTCTAAAAAGAAACAAAAATGGATTTTATCGAACCAATTTTTTAACAAAAGTATTTGCGGGAAAAAAGCATAACAAAAGACTTTTCAGAAATATCTGAAAAAAGAGCTAGATATTTTGATTTATTAAAAGCATATCTTCCTTTAACTGAATAATGGACAGCGATCCTCAGATTATTTATAAAATAACTATTGAAGTCTCATTTAAGAGATTATTAGGACTATCCATGAAAAAAATAGTGAAGCGTTTAAAAATCATTTTAGTTTTAAAAAATTACATAAAGCGTTCAAAATGTAAACCTTTATCAGTTTTTATTTTCACTTTTAATTAAATATGCTAATGTAAAAATTTAAAGTAAAGTCATAACTTTTCCCTTTTTTCTTCTCCTTTGAGAACTGTACAATCTTGGCAAGAAAAATCCTAAAAGTAGAGCAATTATTGCTCATTTTTTAAAAATAAGAAAAAAATCTTTAAACTTTTTGCCAAAGAAAACTGCCTTTATTGCTAAGGTGATGACACTAACGATCATTTCCTCTTGGAACGTCTCTTATTCCTAATTACTTGTAAAAACCTCTGTCAATCCTTTCCTCTTTAGAACCTAGCATTCAGCAGTATCATGAACTTCTCCCTCATTTCTCACAACGAACTCCAATTCATCTGGAAATTCTTCCATGCTACAACTTTCTGTGGTTAACCTAGCCTCATTCATGGAAATACAAAACTATAAGCTTATGCAAGGAGATGGTCAGACAATATATATTCTACAATACAATTCAATGCTGATTTTCGCATTCTAAACCATTAAGATTAGCAATTAATTCAATCATTAAAACAGAAGCCATGCATGGTGATAACTTTTCCTCTTTTTTTGTACACTGCACATCATTGACTATAGCACAAGGCCACAATGGCGAATGGCAAGATCCTAATAGGACTACAAACCTGCACTTTCAGCAAATTTGTGATTCTAGGTATCCCCTTGTTACCAAGAGATGCCAATATTGTTAAGGTGACACCAACAATCACACTTTTATGGCAGGTCAGAACAATTAAAAAACAATTATTATTATTGTGCTTTTTTTTAGTAGTGATAAGCAAAGAATGAAAGTTTAAGTCCCGCTTTTATTGTAAGTAAAATAGGGAAGCAGTCCAACAATGCATAAAATTAAAGGACCTCAAACCTATTATTCAATGTCTATTATTATTCTGGTATTATTCACTAGTCCAAACTATGGATGCAAAGCAGTTTGGCCCATCACAAGATAACTGCACAAAATCACTTCTTTGTATATTCATGTTTTTTATAAACTTTAAGAAATCAGTAGATAACCAAAGGCTTTTATTTTAAGGTTTCTTAAATCATGAATCAAATAATATCAAAGATTACCTTTTCTCAGATACAAAAGCAGTTGAGCTTTCAGATGCATCTCCCACTTGATCAACAGCAGTATCTAATGAACCAGTATATGCAACTATCCTAGACTGTTGTGGTGCTAAATTAATTGAACAAAAAAAAAGTTAAAATTTTTCATTGACATATTTGGTTAATTAGCATTATAAATAAATTTACTAAATATCACATTGCCACAGAATACAACAAAACATTAGCCTGTAGCATCAAAAATAAATAAAATATTATTCATCTTTGACCGTTAAAAGAAAGACATTTTAAGGTACGTAATTTTCTATTTATCAATAGAAATGATTGGTTATGGTGGCTCAGGGAAAAAAGCGCCACTAAATGAGGTTTTCTATTTGTGTAACGCAAATGCGATTAAATTCCATCGAAACGTACTCCGTGAAGAAAAATTTCTCCCTATACTTGATCCAGGAGTTGCCTTATCTTCTAGTTTGTGATCGAAACTACAAGGCTAAAGAGTTGAACATTAATAGTCATAAACTCAAAATTGGGTTGGCTGTTCAGTTATAAAAAATATACAGTTAAAAAATATAAAAGATTTTATAGAATGAAGAGTTTTATCATAAAAGAGTAGGAACTTGACATACAACCCTAAACTTAAATATGATCAAATAGTACTTATGAGAATTTAAATTCAAGTTCATCTTAAATAGGTAAACTTTCATACTCTTCCATCTTACTTATGTGATACACAATAAGAATAAAACTAATGCAGGTGAAGTAATATGAAACAAACTAATACATTGAAGATAAATGTTTAAAAATTAAGAGTCACTGAATGAAAACAATAACAATAAAAAGAAAAATTGACTCAATAAAGAAAATTTAGTTTTTGTCATAGGAAAAGAAATATGAGCAACAATTTTAAGCTGATATTTAATTTAAAAACAGAAATAAAATAAGATACTCTACCAAACTTATCAAGCTTGTTCCCTTTGGGTGTTGACTTTTTACTCTTTTTTGGTGATGGAATTAATGGTAATATGAAATTTTCTTTGTCTTCAACTAAATTTTTATACTTTGCCTGAGCAGGTGAGTGAGTTTTAGGACTACCATTCAGATTTTTCGGACTTCCTAAAATTAGTAGCTCAGAATTTGTTAAGCTGTCCATGGATAGCCTCGTGATGATTGGAGAAGTATCGAAAGATTCAAGCAAATTAGTGTTAGCCTAAGAAATAATAATGACAGAAATTATAAAAGTGCAACATTGTTAGTTTAGATACAGAGTTATTTAAACACAATGATGAGAAAAATTAACAAGACGACTTGGTAGCAATTCAACAATAATTTATTTTGAAATGATGCTTTGTAAAGGAATATTTACAAATGGTCGTGAAGAAAAACAGATGTCTGCTAAGGCACAGAATTTCCCTAGAAAACTCACTACATTACAAAAGTAAACAAGCTAGAACACAGCAGCTTGACATAGAAAAACAATAATATGAACACTAGCAATGATATAATATCAAAAGTATTTATAATTAATACAGTTATGTAATGAACTGATTTTGCAATACCCTCTTAAATAACTTTAGCACATCATTAAAATTAAGAAACAGTAGCATTTACTTGCACCCCTTCTCCTCAATTAACACTTAATGAGTAATACAAGAGGAGGTATGTTACTTCCTCTAAAAAGATGACATAACCTTGAACTTTAATTTTACATTATGATGAGTTAGGGAAAAGTGTAACAGGGGAACATTTTTTTCTGCGCTGAAAAATTACACACCATAACTTCATTTCTGCCTCTCAACTAAGATTTTTGCAGCATTTGACATGTTATAGTGAGTAAGGAGAATCTCTGATCATTATGAATTAAATATAGGGCCCTCATAGAATGTATGTTTAAATTATTTACATGTCATGGAAATCAAAAATTTTTAACCACCTGGGTATTACTGGATGATTAACAGGTGATTTTCCAGCACCAAGAAACCTGTCTTCTCCATATTATTCAATGAGTGAGTAATGTGTAATACAGAAATTTCCTCCTATAATTGGAGAATTAAATTTGCAAAACCAAGAATGATATCTTTCTTTTTTTACATTAGTGTCTGTTGAACAATATTTTGCAAAATATTTACAATGCATACTCATTGAATACAGGGGGAAAAGATTTGAGAATTATAGTGCATGATTCATCATGACAACATATTAAGGCAAAACATGGCAGAAAGAACCAAGTGCATGTAAAAGGAAATTTGGAATCTATTACGTAACAAAGTTACCAAACATAGAAGACTCTACACCTAAAAAATTAGATTTTAATATAAGACACCCACCTTAGTTTCTTTAAGAGGTGTTCTCCCTTGAATGAGGGAAAAGGGTTTGCCAGACTTTTTTTTCAATAATAGTAAATTATATGTTGCTGTCAGGTAGTCAAATTTTTTCTGAAAAAGAAGATTAGAAGAAACAAGTGAATTTCAAAACTAGACAAGTTTGATAAAAATAGAAAACAGGAGCAATTAGCATAAGAAAGCAGTAATTATGTAGACATGCACTAAAATAATACATAAATATTTTAACTCATGAAAAAAGATGCTGATAATCGGAAGTAACTGTGACTTAAAATTTTTTAATGGAAAGTTCAGCAAAACCTCGGTACATAATCAGGGGTCTGTCCAGGCCGAATTTACTACCGTTTAGCGGTACCTTCACAAATTCAATTCTAGGAAAAACGGTATTTTCGCAAATTCAACTTCAGGAAAAACGGTAATTTAACAATACTTTTTCTTAAAATTTTATTTTTGTATCCTTAAGAAAAGATAAATCTATATTTTTACTATGTTTTTGTGTTGATTTTTTAATATAACTTTATAAGTTTTCACAAATTATGTCTAAATTTTCACAAATTAGGTACCTCTCAGAAAAACCTAGACAGACCCCTGATAATTAAACACTAGAGAGTAGGGATCAAAGCAATTTACCTATCAAATGAATTTTAGTTAAATTAGAGTAATACCCAAGCCAAATTATTAAATGAAATTAAAAGTGTTTTAATGAGTTATCTTTTATTGTTATTTAATCAAAAGTAAAGGCGTGAGCTTTAGTTCTTATTTTCTACATTTCAACCTGCATTGAACACCTGGCATAATTCTGAGTTTATGGCTATCAACGTTCCAACTCTGTAGCCTTACTATTTTAAAACCAACCCATAAGACAAGAGAAGAAGTCCAAGCAATGTGACAGACTAACCTTTATGAAGGGCTTTTCAATGGAGCCAACCTTTATTCCTGCTACACCAAGAGAAAAACCTCCCACAGTTAGCCCAATGGCAAGGGGATTCAAACCCATGATCCTCCTACCACTGAGGATATCTTACATCAGCACTGTGCTCGGTGTGAGCCAGCAACAGAATTCGTATCGACCAGCCATCGCTGAGATTTGCCAGCCATTGCGTAGGCTCTATCTCCTGAGCCAACATGGCTCTCTGTACTATGCTTGTGACTTAACTTACTTTGGGAGTTAAGGATACACTACTTGTAGCAAAAAAGACATTATTATTGACATATTAAGGGTCTACACATGAGAGAAGCAGCACTTGGATGAAAATTTATTAATACCTCTTCTATGTTTTTTTTCTCATTGTTGATTTTTTTTCTAGTATATAATATTTTAAATTATTAAAAGCTTTCTAAATTTTTTCTTAACTTTTACTCAGAACCATTTATATTACAGCCTCGCCCATGTTTTTCCCCCACTTTCTAAAATTTTTTCTCAGTGCCATATCTTTGATTATTAAAAGCTTTTTGAAATTGATATTTATTTTTCAATGCTCTAGAAATTGCAATGGAAACATTCTTAATGCCAAATAAATTTCCAGGGGGCCGGGATAGCCTGGTTGGTAGGGCACGGAGCCCATGTCCAAGAGGTCATGGGTTCAATCTCCGCCAGCCGAAGTCTCCCCATGTAGTAAATGGTGACTGATGCACATTAAATCTGTTGAGTCACAAAGTCCTCCATGTTCCCATAACAAATCATACCTCTGGGGATACCGACCCAAGAGTTTTCTTGTTTTCCGGATTGGTCAAAAATTACAAGGTTACGGATTTGAACATAAGTAGTCGCAAACCCAAAAACTGGGTTGGCTGTTCAACGACGGATATAAAATAAATTTCCAATAGTTATTGAAAAGTTCTTCATTAAACACAAGTAATGCTTGTATTAAGACAAACCATTTAACAATGAACAAACCGTTTATCAAAAATTTCCTAGTAAAATGCTTGATTACCTTAAATTAGGTTAACTATCTATTTATATATTACAGTAACAATTTAATATTCTTAGTATTCCTTAAACAAAAGTATGAAAAATATTTTATGATAAAACCATAACACTCAACTTTTAAACTTTGTTATTTGAAAAATTCCTATTCAGATATTTGTGGTCCATAGAATATAGTAAAAATTTAAAACAAATGGATGTTCAAATGGCAGAAAAAACTTTTGTTTAAGTAGATTGTTTGCTTAGAAGAAAGTCTCCAAACTCTCTAAAAATTCTTGCGTGTATTGCAATTTTTTTAAAATCAAAATTTTGACAGAAAAATAAACAAAAATTATAACAGAACTAATTAACAAAAATTATAACTAATTTCTCTGAAAAGGTTTCTTGTTGTTGTGAGTTTGGAATTCTGTTTTATACTTGGATACTCTTTTATGCATTGAAATTTGCTAAAGTTACACTGAAAAGCCTTTTTAGTATAAATAATAAAATATAATAATTGATTTTATAGACTTAAAAACAAAATTAAATTAATCACAGCATTAAATGGCACTGTGCACAAATATAAGATAACTGCAGTGGCAGTTACAAATATAATGTATGAATTAAAATTAAATTCAGTGTAGAAATAAATAAATCAAGATTACACTCTAAATAAATCTTCAGGAAAAGTTATATTTGGTTTTAAAATTTACCTTATTCAAGGCTGCTTCAACAGACCTCATTGAATATCTGTGATACACAGCTAATTCAGCTAAACACTCAGGATCATATTCAGCATCCTGAAAAGAAAGTAAAAAACACTTAGCAATCCTTTGGATAAATTCAAGGAGGAAAAAAATGTTTAAAAAAATTCTGAAAAAATACCATTTTGTCAGTTTAAACTTCTATGAAAATTATTATGAATAATATTTTCGAATTATTCTTTTTGTGTGACAAGAATTTTAGAGGATTTACACGAGTATCAATCAAAGAGCTAGAATAATTTTCCAACAACTAACTCCAGAGGTGGTGTTTTGCATAACTTAAAATTGACTATTACAATGAGACTATAAAAAAGTTAAGCATAAATAAATAACACTCAGTTCATAATGATACAACGAAAAATTGAAACATGGCTTGTTTAAATTTGGGCATACATTTATTAAACTTTATTTCTGTCATACTATTTCACAATCTTTCTTCATTTTTCAGGCAACTTCAAAATTCCTTCAAAAACTGCTCATATTTTTAAACGAAAAAGTTTCCAACATGATATTTTATATGTTAAAGGGAAATGTGTTAAGGGGGGAAAAACAATGAATGGAAATAAAAAATAAATTTAAAAAAAGCAGGTTGAATGTGTAAACTACAAGAAGATGACTAAAACAAAAAGAGTTGGTACTAAACATCTTGAGATGAACAACAGTTTATACGAATAATATATATTTACAAAACACATTTAAAGAAAAAAATACTGGCAGTTGCATATTTTGACCTAAATTACTACTTGATTCTTCATAATAATCTCTGCTTGATTTAGCACATAAATTGTTGCCATTTAGCAACATTTACTTCTTCTTCTTCTTCTTGCTTGAGCTTGTCAGATATGTGGCACCTCTGCACATGTTGCATTTTGTACCATGCTCCAAGCCCAATTTTTTCCTAGTTCCATTGTCTTGGGTCGCCTACATTATTTATATAGTCTGACAGTCCCTTAATGGAATTAAGGTGAAGCTCTTTAGGATATGGATTGCCTAAGGTAGTGAGGCGCGTAAGGGCGAGGGCATCACATTCGTATAGGATGTGATGTGCTGATTCTACCGCTTCAAGGCATTTCCGACATATTGGTTCTTGTTCGAAAAGTCCCAATCTATGTAGATGTTTCCTGAAATGATAATGCCCAGTGATGAAGCTTACAATTGTTTGAATCTTCAATCTTGGGAGCCTAAGAATTTCAGAAGCAATTTTTGCAGAAGGGCTGCTGATCATGCTTTTAGCATGTTTTTGTCCAGGAGAATTGCGCCAAACTTTGTTCATCTCCTGTTTTTCCCATTTTAGGACAGCCTTCTTTGTAGTCTTCATATTGATTCCACAGAAGGGTTCCGTTCCTATTGGATTGAAAGAGGATCCCTGTTTTGCGAGTTCATCAGCTCTTTCATTACCATCAATTCCCATATGCCCTGGTACCCAAATAAGAATGATTTTATTCCTTTTTGCCAGTACATTTACTTAAGAAAATTAATTCATGTGAGTTTTAAGACATGCGCACGAAAGAATGTTTCGTCTGTCCATTAAAAAATCAAAATGGTAATATTATTAGGATTAAAAACAACATTTACTTTTCCAATACAAAATTAAAATTCTTATAGCTTTAAAAGGCAATGAGATGAAAAATGTTCATGAAAGAAAAAAAGAGGGAAGGGAGAAAAATTACCTCTTTTCTCCTCCAAATTATTGGACTACAATTTTCTTTCATTAACCATGGGTGTATCTTAAGATGATCTATTGATATTCTTTTGGCAGGATCAACTTGCAACATATCTGATAGAATGGCTTTACTTTCAGATGATAACCAGGGTGGGCAGAAATATTTTCCTCTCTGCAAAAAAATAGAAACTCTTTTTATGGAAGAAAATATATTTTTCTAATGAAAAACTAACATTTTGCTTTCCTAAAAAATTGTAAATTCAATAAAAATATTGAAAAATCAAATCTGCATAATGCGTGAAAACACTCAGAAATACAAAAGTATTCTTAAAATAAAAATTAGAAAATATCAATTACACTGCATTAAATCAGAACAGTATTATTTTAAATAGGTGCTGTACTATGCTAAACCATTACCGTTTTATGTTAAATCCTCAATTAATTAAATCAGCTGTAAAAAAATGCATAACTGATTACTCTGTAGACAACTCTAGAATGAAATTATTGCTAGATTATTGAATGTTTTACTTCCTCCTAAAACAATTTCAATTTTATACTATGATAATATGTGTTGAGACTAATAACCATTCTAGGCTAAATTTTTTGTGATTTAATTCAGCTTCAGAATTTTATAATTTTTTTTCATCATTCATACATTTTTTATTTGTTAAACAAAAACTGTAAAAATATCACCTCACTGATAATTAGGATACTATTTTAAAGCAATAACATTCACACACCTGAATCTTCTTGTACAATTTTGTGACATTTTCATCATCAAAAGGTAGAAAGCCACAAAGGAGAGCATATAATAACACTCCCATACTCCACACATCAACCTAAAAGAAACAAAAAAAATTTAATTACTCAGAATTTCTTTAAATTTTTATTCAGAAAAAATGAAATGCAGGTTTATGAAGCAGTATGTAGGATTATTATTTAATTTAATGTAGTCAAGCAAACATTTTACTATAAGACATCAGGTTGAGATATTCCATCAATACTAGAATGTGAGTAAGTAAAGTCAGTGATTATATTGTTACTTAAATTCCACAAGAACAATCTAAGAATAATTCTTACATTCATAAGATGGCTCGTAAAACAATGTACCACAAGGAAAAAAACTTTCAGATTGCTCTGGAAGATAATGCATATTGTCATTATTGTATTTATTTGTATCTTCCTCGTTTGTATATTTTTTCATAATGTATTCTGTATTGTTCATGCATATCTTTATCATTTTTTAAATAACTTCATTGTTTACAGGATCATATTTAACCATTATTAACCAATTGATGGATAAAAGTCCTTTTCAAATAACAGTTTTTGCATTCTAATTCATTTCTGCTGGTATCTTATTTTTATAAGACCACCTTATTGGCTTTTACTTGACGTCACAATTACAGCAGCGCAAGATGTTGTAAGTCCAGCAATTATCAGTTCTTCAAGTGATATAGCTAGTCTATTGCCCTTTTAGATGTTAAATTTTGATAACTCCTTGATAATAGTTGTAGAATGTACTAAATGTTTCCCACATAGGGAATTTTAGGGACTTTTATAGTAATCAAAATAGAAAAACTGCAATATTTTCCAATTATGATTAACATTAAACATACTTGAAATGTTATGTACAATGTTTACTTATAATTTCAAATATTAATAGGCATTTAATTCATCAAAGATAGTAAAAAGAATTTTTTTTAAATTAATTTAAGTTAAGAGAGTTCTGAATAAAAATAAACTGAACATTTTAGAACAATAAATGTTTTGAATTGATTTCTATAAATGAGGTTTGCTTTATTATGTATTAGTAATGCTTATTAAATTATTCAAGCGAGCAATCAATAATCTGTACAAAAATTCTATTTCAATAGGGATTTTTTTAGAAAACTGCTCAATTTCGAGAAACATTCTAAAATGCCAGGTTAATTCCAATAATGCCAATTATTAAATACAAATAATTAAATGCCAATTATTAACTATTAAATTAAATGCCAGGTAAATGCAAAAGTTTCAAAAAACCAGGAAAATTTTAATTAAACCAGTAGACCAGGAGAAATTGGCAAAACCCAGTATTCTACTGGAAATTCCAGTAGAGTTGGCAGCTATGCAAACTTATCTACACTGATGCCATGAATTAATCAATAACTTCTTGATTAGGAAAGTGTGATTCAGTAGTTAGCTAGAAATTCCACACAATCGCTGTGGGTAAAGCCTTTCAACGTTCTAAAAGAGATTCAAGTATTTTGTAGCTTTAACATGAACAGATTTTGCTTTAAGCATCAAATGTTAGAAACAACACAAAATAATAAGTCACAGTAACTAAATTTTAAAATTTTTACAATTCAATAATTAATATTTTTTATATGAACATATAATGAATTTTTTATTTTATAAGCATTAAAAAAATCATTTGTATCCATTATCTGTATTTATTTTGCAATCTGTATTTGTATTCATTAGCAATGAAGCATATAAGCTCAAAAGTTCTTAATATTGTAATTAAAAAATTTTTAAACTTCATGTTTTCAGTTTCATAAAAAATAAAAATTACTTCAAAATATATTTTGTTCATTCTAACTAAATTAACTGTTAAACAAAATAAGGAACAAAATATGTTTTTTTTATCTGTTCTAAATACTATTAAGAGTATTGCTTTCAACTGTGATTTTCCACTTTCGTATAACAGACAATATTAATATTTTATCTACATAATTGTATTTTGGTCTCAAATTAAGTATATGAACAAAGAATAAAATTAATGAGAAATTTAACTAAACAGTTATGTGCAAATTTTTCTAAAACTTATATTTAAATGAAGCTTTTTCTATTACTAGAATAAACTTCAACATTATACAACCTCAAGATTAAAAAAAGTAACTAGTATTTGAAAGCTTTTTGAAATAATTATGCTACAATTTAAGCAGATCTGCATTTTTTTCAATAAAAGAAATATTTAAACAGTGTTAAAGCTTTCTAAAAAGAATGTTAACTAAACTTGCAACAACAAAAAACAATTGTTTAAAATATTAATTTAAAGGTTATTTCACAATATATATATATATANATGCTATACTTTGTGGTGCATGAGGAGTTTTAAGTCGTTTAAATAAAAATAAAATAAAAAAGTGATATGGCTAGTCTATTGCCATTTCAGATGTTAAATTTTGAAGCATCATGAACAGCAGATATAAAAACAACATTATAAAAAAAGTCGCAAATTTCAAAAGTAAATTAACCTGATTTAAAAATAAAAAAAATTTAAAACAGTGAACAGAATAAAGTAGATTTTTTTAATGAAAACTCTTATGAAGTAAATCAAATCTTATCAGCTGTTGTTTTTTTTTTTTTCAAACACTACTAACATTCTGCTCCATTAATATCCATAATTTATTCTTTTCCCTAAAGTTTGTTTTCCTTCATCGCCTTTGTCTTTTCATCAACTCATATTAACATGCTTATTGAGACAAAATAAATATTTTACTATCAGAAAAGCAGCAGAAAGAAATAAAATAAAAAAAACTTTTTTTCTTTAATTTACTAAGATTTTTTTTTCTTAACCGATTTGGAGTACGAAAATGAAAAAAATATTTAAAAAGGAAAAGACGTTTGCTTATTTTGATTATTAAAAAGTATGCAGAAAATAGATGCTTCCAGCAAATGGATGTCAGGATAAAGGACTTTGTACTATAGGGAAAATTATGGTAATACTGGGTAGCTAAGAGTTGAAGGCCTGTTGAAGCTAAACTATTCAACCTGAAAACTGCCAACCTTAATCAAAATATTCATTGGTTAATTGCGTACAATGCGACGTTCTTGAAAAGTCAATGATGAAACATTTTTATAAATGATTTCTTTTTTCTAGAAAAAATCAAATTGCTCGGTAGTATCTAACTAGTGGGGTAAAACGTGGTAAACATGTTAACTTTATGGAAAATTTAGAAATACAAGAATTTCAGTGAAAATGTAGCAGACATTTCTATTTCGTAACTATTTAGAAAATTATGTTATCAAGGCTGTGCTAAAGAGTAGGGACAGGGACAATTGTCCTGGGGCGTGGGACTGCTAAAGCCTCGACCAACATTCCTTATAAATATAGGGCTAGTATTAACTATTTCTTTTTTTTTTTTTAAGAAAATTGCTGAGATTTTCTTTATATCTACATAAAAACTGAAATTTTTTTTATAAAGAATATAAAAATATTTTGAAAAATATGAAAAAATGGCTTTTGTGGCTCCGAATATGAGGCTTGCAATATTTTGTTCCGGGACCTGTAAAACCTTTGTTCAGCCATGGATATAGTTGTCTTCTTCCGCTGCACTACAGCTTTCATGGGTCTAGTTTAGACACGTAAAGGAAGTATCCAAACCTTATCCTGAGAGCAGAGGTTATTGAAACAAAATAGAACAGTGTGTTATTAGACGAAATGGTAAGGATATGAATCTTTAGTAAATGTATAATAAGCTGGAGTAAAAATAATTTTTATAACTCTAATGACCAATAAATAAGGATAGCTTAAAAACAAAAGAACATTAGAGAGTTGACATAGTGTAACAAACTCATAGCTGCCAACACAAATAGGAAAAAATCCAGCAGATTTTACGAAATAACATAAACTCCATGATAATTTCTGTATAATGTACTAAATGTTTTACACATAAGGAATTTTAGGGACTTATATAGTCATCAAAATTGAAAAACTGCAATATTTTCCAATTATGACTGACATTAAACATACTTGAAATGCTATGTACTTTGTTTACTTATAATTTCAAATATTAATAGGCATTTAATTCATCAAAGATAGTAAAAGATTTTTTTTAATTAATTTAAAAAGAGAGTTCTGAATAAAAATAAACTAAACATTTTAGAACAAAAAAAAAAATGTTTTGAATTGATTTCTATGTATGAGGTTTGCTTTATTATGTATAAGTAATGCTTACTTAATTCTTCAAGCAAGCAAGCAATAATCTGTACAAAAATTTTATTTCAATAGGGATTTTTTTAGAAAACTTACTCAATTTCAGGGAATATTCTAAAATGCCAGGTTAATTCCAATAATGCTAATTATTAAATGCAAATTATTAATTATTAAATTAAATACCAGGTAAATGCAAAAGTTTTCTAAAAACCAGGAGAATTTTAATTAAACCAGTAGACCAGGAGAAATGGGCAAAACCCAGTTTTCTACTGGAAATTCCAGTAGAGTTGGCAGCTATGCAAACTTATCTACACTGATGCCATGAATTAATCAATAACTTCTTGATTAGGAAAGTGTGATTCAGTGGTTGACTAGAAATTCCACACAATTGCTGTGGGTAAAGCCTTTCAACGGTCCAAAACAGATTCAAGTATTTTGTAGCTTTAATATAAATAAACTTTGTTTTAAGCATCAAATGTTAGAAACAACACAAAATAAATCACAGTAACTAAATTTAAAAATTTCTGCAATTCAACAATTAATATTTTTTATATGAACATATGATGATTTCTTTAATAAGCAATAAAAAAATCCTTCGTATGCATTCATTAGCAATAATAGCTGAGAAGTTCTAAAATTAGTAATTAAAAATTTTTTAAACTTTATATTTTAAGTTTCATAAAATATACTTCAAAATATATTTTGTTCATTCCAACTAAATTAACTGTTAAACAAAATAGGGAACAAAAAATAATTTTTTTTAATTTGTTCTAAATACTATAAAGAGTATTGTTTTCAATTTTGGTCTTTCACTTTCTTATAACCGACAATATTAATATTTTATCTACATATTCTGTATTTTGGTCTCAAATTAATTATATGAACAAAGAATAAAATTAATGAGAAACTTAACTAAACAGTTATGTGCAAATTTTTCTAAAACTTATATTTAAACGACGTTTTTTTATTACTAGAATAATCCTCCAACATTATACACCCTCAAAATCAAAAAAAGTGACAAGTATTTGAAAGATTTTTGAAATAATTGTGCTACAATTTAAGCAGTTGTTAAAGCTTTCTAAAAAGAATGTAAACATTATAACTAAAATTGCAACAACAAAAAACAAATTTTTTAAAATATTAAATATATATACAGTACAGAACCCGTTATCCGGAACCCAGAAAACCGGAAAACCAAAAAACCGGAACGATATTCGATACATTTTCTCGCCATTTTTTTAAAAAACAATTTTTTTTCCTCATAAGATTTTACGATTTTTTTTCTCTTTTTTTAAAGATGTTTACCTTACCAACATTTTGGAAATAATCATTAGTGTATTACTTCATCGTTTTTTCTTACTTTTAAGATTATTTCCAATTTTTTTTTTTTTNTACATAGAGACATAATGATATTTAATATTTCACTGCAAAAAGTTATGTTCATTACTTTATTTCCATTATAATAGTCTCCAATAATAAGTTCCGGAGCAGCATAGGCAGGACTACCACAACAAGTCTCCAAGTTCTGTTGCATTCCACTCTGCAATCATGGAAAATTTCAGTTAATTTACAAAAATTTACATATACAGTAAAACTTTATGCTATGGACACTCCTACATTATAAACATATTTTTAATCCCCCATTAATATTCTGTAAATAAACCATTATGCACCTTCTTTGCAAAGGGGACATATAGTAGTATTTTCTAAATTTTACTGTTGTATTTTTAGTAATAGTATTGTAATTAGTATTGTAAATAGTATTTTTCTAAATTTTTAAAAAAATATCATTATGCTTTAAATTTTAAGGGAAAAAAATTCAATGTTAATTGCTTGCCTTATCCACTACTAAAATTCCTTTCTACTTCTAATCAATTTGGTGACTATATAAGTACTCTTCCAGCAGGGGTGATGGTAAGCCCATGTCGAAATTCTGGAAAATTTCTTGAGTAAAAAAAGAAAGGAAAAAAAAACAGTTTAAATTTTTTTAAAAATTTAGCAAGGTTTTTTCCTTTTTTCTCAATCTTTCTTAGTCTACATAAAATATATTTAAAATTTTACACATACTTATACTATTTACACATACCTATGATAACCTGGAGAAGTAATTGAAATTTGCAAATATGTCTTTCTTTGAGTTTATGATAACTATTTACTGAGAAAAAATTAATATTAATCTTGAATATAAAGCTTATAAAGTATCTGGCTCTCCCTCACAAACAAATAAAATAAACTGTGTTTTTTAAGTTCAATCTTTGAAAATTTGATTTCCGGAAATTTTTGTGATCAATGATTTTTTGAAACGTCTGAACCTTCGATCTCCGGAAACTTTCGGATCGCAATTAGCCAAACATCCTGATTTTTTCCAGAGCACAATCAGCCCTGTTCCAGTAAACCAGTGTTTCCCAAACTTATGACTTTTGCGTACCCTTTCTAAATTTATCATAACGCTGAGTACCACCAATAAAAAAATGAATGAATTTTTTACAATAAAAAATTGCACCAAAGTTAAAAATCAAAACTGGCTGTTAACACCACTAATTATTAACTGTTAACTCTGCAAAAAATAGCCAATAGAAAAATACGTAATCTTAAATTTTCTTGCCTAGCTTTGTTTTCAAATAAAATTTTTTGAAATTTTCGTTTGTTGCAAGATATTTCGCATAAGAACACGTACCCCCGCTAAACTGTTCCCGTACCCCTGGGGGTACGCGTACCACACTTTGGGAAACACTGCAGTAAACGAACAGCTCACAGAGCAGACAATTTTTTAGGTCCCAAGAGTGTTCATTTAATGGAGGTTTCCCAATAAAAATATCATAAAATGTTCATAAATTCTAATAATTTTCTGTAAATATATTACAAATTTTACTGTTGAAAAAATTTAGTGCTTAGAATACTAATGTTTATAATAAAAATGATTTTATTTGCAGTACGTGTGCAGACCTTTGTTACTCAACAAGGTTGTGCCCTCCTATATTAAATCTTAAAAAAGTAAGCTGATATTTTCCTAAAAAAATATATATTTGAACAACTTATAACATATTCCTGAATACATTCTTACTTTTGGACGTGCACAAAGACCAAAATCTATCAGTTTCAGGTTCTGTTCAGCATCAAGCAACAAATTTTCCTGTAAAAATAAATAGATCCTGATTATAAATAATGTGATTTTAAATCTTGCTTTGATTTAAAGTTTATTTAAAAATTTCTAAATTCCATAGAGAATAAATATAAATAGAATATTGTGAAATTTAAAGAGTTAAAAGTAAGAGCCTCAACAAAAGTCATATTCCTATTCACAACTCGAATTACAAAATGATAAAAAGTAGACTAAAATTTCAGAAAATTTTAACTGTTTAAAATTCTGGAAAACGATTGTAAGTTCCTTCCATTTAAGCTAGATTAGTCTCGTGTAAAAGCAATCTATTAGACACCAAACAACCCAGAAGAATGAATTTAAAAAAGTCAGTAAGTTATTTAATCTGCTCAAATTAAATTTTAATTTTTACACTGAAAAGCTAAAACACAGCTTGTCACTCCCCACCCTGGCGAGTATTAGCTACATAAAAAGCATTAATATTTTTTGTCAAACAATATATTTATAGTGATCAAGTAGCTTCCAGTGTTTTGAAATTGTTTAAACTTAAGCATTTGAAATGACTTTATGAAACCAAAATTTCACGTGGTAATATATTGACAAGAATAAGCTCTATCCATAATCAACACAGAGCATATACAATTTTTAGAACAGCCTAAAAAGACATAAAATGAAAAGGCACATTAAATAAATATTGAATGTATCAGATTCAATATTAAAAACTTAAGATTTTACAAAAACTATACTTACTGGTTTTAAATCTCTATGAGCATAGCCTTTCTCATGTATATAGGCAACAGCAGAGATAATTTGTCGGAAAAAAGTACGAGCTTCCTTTTCGGTAACACGATCTCTCTGAATGATGTAATCAAATAGCTCTCCTCCAGGACAGTACTAGCATAATACAAATATTTATTCACAACCTTAATTTTCAGGGTACGAAAAAAATTTAATTTGCTTGATAAAAATCTTTTTTTTTTTAATAAATAACTTCATAAGAGTTTTTCATGTAATTAGCATAAGAGAATAGATTTAAAAATGTTAAATGTAATTGAAATATTTCTTTTAAATATTCATTCAATAGAACTATTTAAATATTACATTATAAAACTAACTTTCTCGTAATTTATGATCTAGTAAATTATTCTGGTTAATATGAATCATTCTTCAATTTATGAGAATACATATACATATTTATTGATTTACTATTTTTCCTAAGTTTAAAATTAACATATTAAAAAAATAATTAATAAATAATTTCTGAAGGAAAATTATAAAGACAACTGTAGACAAAACAAAGGAAAGACAGAAAAAGCAATAACAATGAGCAAATGAAAAAAGTTCGTTCTGTGATTCAGGTCAAAAATTACAATCTGTGGATGAATGAACCGATGTATGAATGGGACCACCCTATAAACGGGTGTGACGTATGGGTGTGGCAGAAGTAGAATTTTCGGCCATAGGTGGCGCCACTGGAAAACAAGAACAATCGCACCCCTCTGCCGTAACAGGCATACGAGAGAGAGAAATAAAAAAAGTTAGTCTACAGTAATATAGAATCTAATCTTAATGGTACAATAGAATCTAGTTTCTGTCTAGACTCAGTAAATTTCCCAAAGAGATCCAGCTTTGAATGTAGGGCAACGACTCAAGTAAAGGGCATTCAGCATCTATGTTACACAATTTGCAAATTTGGCCTAGAGCAATATATATCTGATACATAATTCTTTAATAGACAGCATGGAAAGTAGAAATATGAAAGACTGCAACGTTTTGGGTCATAGCAAGATAGTCACTTAGAAGTTAATTTTGGTCATTTAGAGGAAGTTAAAGTTGCAATAAGGTTTCTGTAGGTGAACCTGTGGAAGAATCATTAGATGGTCGTCTGTGGAAGAATCAAGATGGTCATCTGCGGCAACACACACATCGCTTTCACTAGGGGAGTTAACACTCATTATCGATAACTTGCAATCTTGAGACAAGGTTGCGTGTGAAACTGTTCGAATGCAATTTAGATTAAAAAAATATGTTAATAAAATTAGTCAAATTAAAAAACTAGAAAGGATGTTTTTGACAACAAAAAATCTTTCTTCAGAAAAAGTTTATGTATGCTTTTGTAATATTGATTAAAAATTATGAAAACTTCAAAGAAGAAACTATCAAATACTTCAGATAATACTATAATATTAACATATTTAGAAAGTAATTAAGGAAAGGATTCATAACCAATTTTTAAAAAAGTTAATGTGACTTAAATCAAGATTTTAGTTAAGTTAATATAACCTAAATAACTGGAATTAAATTCTTATAAGAACTAAAACCAGAAATATTCACATTTATATAATAAGAAGCATACATACATAAAACATGAAATGCATATTACAACATTAAGGAGCCATTTGAAACAAATAAAAAGACAAATTACTAAAAATAAAGATTTAAATTAACCAAAACTTTATCTATACTACCAATGATAAAGATCAAAAATTACTTTAAAAAAATTGTAACCCAAACTTTGCTTCCACTTTTCAGCAACGGAAAACGTCAAATTGTTTTCATATAAAAACTTTACCAAATACTAAAACATGAATTTAGTTGAACCAACAAAAAAAAAAGTATGAAAATAAAACTAAGTACAATTATATTACCTCCAAAACAAGAAAAAACTTGTTTTCGGTCTCAATAACTTGATACAATTTACAAATATTTGGATGATTAAGAATTTTTAAAGCTTCAATTTCCAGTTGTACTCTAGGAAGATCATCCTATGAAGAAAAAAAAAATTTTTTTAACAATGACTATTATAATATTTGACATGTAATGATTTTTTCATATGAAAAATGCTTACTCCAAGAGACTGTTTGTCCATGATTTTGATTGCAACTTTCTCACCAGTTAATACATGGGAAGCAAGTTTAACCTTAGCGAAACCACCTAAAGTTTAATTTAAAAAATTAAAGACATTTTCAAAATTATAAAGTAACATAACAAACATTAAGAGAATAATTTAAACATCAATAATAAAAAAATGCTCCATCTAAAGCAAGGATTGTGGATACAGGCTTTAACATATGCTTAGTTTTCTTCTATCAAAAATATTCATGTAATTAATAACATAAGGCTACAATTAGACTGTGTGGCTCAGCAGATGAATATGAAGTAGAAACCATCCCAGAGTGGGATCTCTCTGACGACATGACTAGCATCATTGTAGTTATAAATTCTAATCTGTAAATATATTTCTTGTTGTATTATGTATTATGTTTGTAATGTTCGTCATTGTGTGTTATATCACTGTGTTCATAAATTAGCTTGATATTTCTTACTCTTAATCTTTTCTACTGGAAGTAATTTAAAGTATTGTTTATAAAGAAAAATCTTTATATCTAAAGAATATATGAGGAGAGAAAATGCAAAATCTTATATTACATATTAAAAATAACTTTTGAATAGTGTAAACTTATGCAGAGTTATTCATTACAATATTGATGCCTATAATGCATCAATATTTTATGATCAACTAAATCACGACTTTATTACCAGATTATAAGTCGATCCCCCGGATTTTCAAGAATTTTTGAGGTTTTAAAAGTTGATTGATACACTGGGATATAAGCAATGTATTTTTAAGAATGATTGAATTAAATTCAAATAAAAGATGCAATTTCGTAAATAAAACAAATAATTCCATAAAACTTTGAAACTAGAAGAAATTTTTTCTCACTTTTCCTGATTACTAACTTTTATTCCGAATTTGAAATTTTTCCAAGTCAATATTTTTTTTTTTTAAAAAAACTTCCTCTCTACATTTATTTTGTATTTTTAAAAAAATCAATTCGAAATTTAGGAACTTTAATATTTTGCGTAAGCATTACTCATACCCATATTTCCCCCTTGTCAGCAAAAATAAATAAATTACAAACCTTCTTCTCCTTTTAGATACTTATGTAATGTTTAAATGGCTCCAAACAGTTAATCTGAACAGTAAAATCTGGATTAAAAAATGACATAAATATGGTTTTTTTACTAAAATAAATTTAATTGTTATCAAAATTTGATAACAATTACATTTGATTATCAAAATTTGATAATCAAATGTAACAGCAATTATAAACTTTAACAGACGAAACTTATAGAATGATACCCATTCAATTATATTTTTGATTCTCCATTTTTTAAACAGCTTCATACAATTTAAACAAACTTTCTTTGATCAGGTGATTATTCATTCCACTGTCCAGAAAAAGTCAAATCTGTTTTTATACCTAGAGACTATGAACCAGGGTTGGAGTTTTTGCCGGCAAAAAGGGTTTTTTGCCAGGACAGTGGCAAAAACCTGGTAAAAACCGGCAAAAACTGGTAAAAACCGGCAAAAACCAAATTATCTAAATTGCTGATTAAATGTTATTACAAAATACTTGAAACAAATTTAAATCAATCATAAGGAATAATAATTTTGATACATTACATGAAAAAATTATTTTTAACATATTAATAATTAATATAATGGTAATAATTTTTAAAAGATTGAAAGTTTGTGATCTCTTTTCATTTTAGAATCCTAAAATAAATGTTTTTTCACAAATAAATATTATTATTTGCATAATATTATTATTTATTATAAAAAATTATTATTTGTACAATAATTAACTACACATATTGATAGATATTTTATGTTTTAAATTATAGTTATATTAATTTAAAATAAGTTCATTTCATTGGAAAAAAAAGAATAATCACAAATTTTCCAATCAATAATGTTTTAAACTACTAAAATGATATATTATTACATTATCATTTAATTATGGAATAATAATTTTGTTAATTTTTTTGTAATTATTTATATTTATAGTATATATTTCAATTTTAGGAATAATTTTGTATCAAAAATGTGTTTTTGTCCTCTCATCTTGGAAAATATAGGTTTTTGCCACTTTTTGCCAATTTGCTTGGCAAAAACCTGTTTTTGCCAGGACGGTTTTTACCGGTATTTACCATGGTTTTTTCCACCTGTGGCAAAATCTTGCCAACCCTGCTATGAACTAGAAAAAAATCTACAACACACATACATTAAAAATGCCTAGAATGTTAAAATTGATTTTTCTAAAACATACTGATTTTTTTTCTTTCTAAAACATACCGATTTGTTTTAATATCTACAGAGCCCACAGAGTTAGAAAACTTTAAATCAATTTTTTTTTTTTTTATAAAACTAAGATGAAAAAAATTTATTTACTTTTTTAGTCAAATTGATTTGATTATTGATATGTTGTAATTTTTTTTTTTCATTCTTTTAAGTCTTATTTCATTGATAATGAAGGTTTCATCTAGAGAAATAATAAAACGAGGATATCATAACTTATTATTTGATGTTCAAATTAAAATAAATAAAACTAAACCTGTAAAGCTGCATTATGAAGTATAAATTTTAATTAATTGCATGTCAAATAATTTGCCTTTAATAAAACACACTACAATTATACCCATTTCATTTTAAATTTATTCAAATACAAGTATTTTTAAAACTCATTAAATATGTAGGTAGTGTACATAAATAATAAAATTTAATGACAATTTTTAGGGTGTTGAAAATTATTATGATTTCACGCAGTGGTTACTTAGAAATAAAAATTTTTTAACCACTTTGGGGGGGGGGGCTGGAAACATTATATTTTTGTATAATATTGCCTTTAAGTTATAAAGATATCATTAATATATTTTGTGAGAAAAATGCAAATTGAAACAAAAATATAAAAATGTAAATAATTTTTTTTTCCTTTATCTGATTTTTATTTTTACAAACTCGCTTGCAGAATATAGCCCTACAATCATGGACAGGAAGTTTACAAATTGTGCAGCAAATTTTCAAAGTTTTTCTTAATAAAACAAAAAACTTTCAATTTTTGAAGAAATCAACTCAAACCATTGTCTCTAAAACATATCTCTTGAATATTTTTTCACCTTCAAAAGCATTTAATTTTGCCCAAATTTAAAAGATTTGGCTGTTTTCAACTGCTTATTCATAAAAAAAAAAAAATCTCTTTCTTTGTAACTTTGTCACATTTGTAACTTTCATTTTCACATTTTTTTTTTCAATTTCTTTATTGAAAAAGTGTTAATATAATACACAGTGCATCAGTTCTTAAAAAAACAAACATTACTTTACATTGAAATTTTTAGTAGTCAAAAATTTTTTGACTACTTAATATCTGAGTCTACATAAAGCTGTTGTTTTAAAGTAACTTTGCTTGCTAATAGTATTCCATAGAAAAAAAAGCTGAAATTTGTTCAAAAACTATGTATGACAGCTGACAATCCTATTTGCAAGATGTTTAAGTAGGTGTAGAAAGAATTAAAATAAATTGTGATCTCCAATATAAATAATAAGTATTTATCTATTACATTCTTAAAATAATTATATTCCTTATTTCTCAGTTCTACAAACTGAGTTTAGAGCTACTTTGAGTTAGCTAATTTTGCCTTTAACTCCCCCTCCCGCAAATTTATTGTTCAATAAATCCCTAATTAATTGTATAAATACGAAACTTACCAGTGCCTATTGTTTGATGAAGTACATACTGCCCATCCAAAGCAGAGGTTGAACAAGGTTTAGAAGGCATTTTTATTTTGGACCCTAAAACTTAAGGAAAAAATAAAGAGTTCAATTTAGAAAATCATTCCAAACATTTAAATCTAAAATCACATGTCTTTAAAAACTAAGACAATCTCAAATATTTACGAGGAAATAATGAATTAATATTTATACCATTATAAGAAGGTATATAAACGTCAATTCTTTAATACCATTTAAAATGAAATATGTTTAGTACTGAAAGTGCAGCTTATCTAGTTAAAAGAGAACTTTATTTAAAAAGTTAAAATAACTACAACGATCTTATAGTAATTTTAACTTATTTTTTCCTCAACAGAAGTAAACCTCATAAGTTATTGAAAGTATTAACTATTAATAAAACTTATAAATCAGGTTTATTTTAAGAAAAGCAGAGTTCATAACTTGCGTTTCGTAAAAATATAATTTTACATCATTCTCAGTTAATAATGATAAAAATCTGTAGATTATTACCAACTAGCGTTTTCGTGAATGGATTTTTGATTATTGTTTTGTAAGACACAAACATTAAGCAAGAAAACCGTTAAAGGGATATTACCCGGAAAAATTTTAAAAACAAATATTTCTAGTAAAAATACTGACAAGTAAAAAGAAAGCTTATGAGCCTTAAGTTTTTTAAATCTATATATTTTACTTAAAACTATTATCAAATAAAATACGTTTAGTTACCAATTTAAGAGCTGCAGCTGCTATTGATCTTGAAAATAAAAAATAAACAAGAAAACTAACTTTGAAACAACCGCGGTAAGAAGTTGAGTTGCATGGGAAAAATTTTCTGTTAGTGCAGTTATATCTTGCGCGCAGATCAGTGTAACATTCTCACTGTATGAGTTTCGCACTTGAATGGCTATGGATGATGTTTTCTACACTAGAGAGCGCTGCAAGCTCTTGACTGCCTATACTTCCGGGTTACTGTTTTTGATGTGCTTTTAAGACTCCATGGCTTTTAAGCCATTTGGCTCATAACGTGATCATTGCGGTTTGAAACTCTCGAGTAGTATTTCTGGTCCACGTGTATTTCTTACTTGATTTTTTATTTGTGTATAAAAGAAGAATCGTCATTTTAAGACCTGCCATTTCAAGACGTTCCCCTCTGCAGAGGATCAAAATTGTGATGGCATGTCTTCAGATCATCCTCAGGGATGTTTCCCAGAACGTCGCCAATAGCCCATTGCGCAGCTCTAGTGCGACTAAAATGAACAGCAACAACTACAACAGCAATTTCAAGACGTAAGAATTATCATTTGGAAAAAAATCGTTATAAAATACTTCTTAACTCGTCAACAATACACCAACTTCGAAATTTAAACGTAAATGATAATTTGTAAAATAAACTTAATCCCGCTGCTCGAACACTATACTGACACGAACGCATAATAGTGCACGGCTTGCACAAACAGTGATAAGCAAGTAAAAAAGAGAAAAATCAGAGCTGCCAAAAAAGAGAGTACTGTCTAAATCCAGCAACCGTGGCACTTTTTTAACAATACATCTCTAAATAACTAAAATAAATTTTCACTTCAAACTGACCAGAATTACTTAATATCAATTATATTTTATGAAATGCAGCAGATTTGAGCTCAGAAATTAGATAATTTATTTCTTTAATTCAAAACGAAAATATCTGTTTGAAAATATTGCCTCACAGAATAAGCAGCTGTATACTTTTCAACTGCAAGTAGAGCAGGGCAAGAGCTTTTACATTTATATTGTAAACACCATCTATTCACACACTGGTTGAGATGTTTTCGCCAGCGAAAAAACGCTGTTGGTTGAAGATCTTTGAAATATGGTCTAACCCCCCCCCCCAGACTACGCTATCTGAAGAGAAGACTGTTTCTATGTCTTGTCACTTCCCTCTTGTCAGTTGTAAGATATTTTCCCTTTTCTAATTATTTATCGAATTTAATTGTCAAGATAATTATTATTTATCGTATTTAATTGATAAGATATTTTCCCTTTTCTAATTATTTATTGTATTTAATTGTCAAAAATATTATTTGCTTCATTTATAAACTAAATTAAATGCAGTTTTCAGATCCATTTACTTAAAAGTTTTAAATATATTTGAAATCAAGTTAGAAATTAACGTATTTACTCCCTATATATATATAATAAAAAAATTTAAGCGAAGAAGAAAAATTATTAACTAATAAAAAAAAAATTAAAAATACTTAAAAAGAATTTTAAAAATTAAACAAGGCAAATATGTTATTTTTGTAATTTTTAAAAAAAATATATTTATTAATAGTATTTTTTTCTATTTAATTTTTTTTCTTGTTTTCCTTGTATTTTATGGGTTCTATGTATTTGCAACTTAAGGGCAGTAAATAGAACTTAATATTTTTTTTGATTTCCTTTTTTTTAATTATGTCTCTATATTGTGCTGCTTATGTATATAGCTCATGAAATACAATCACCCAAATTTTTATGAAAAAATAAGAGGCAATAATCTTTGGGACAAAGAGCCGTTTCTTGTTTGTGTTCCCCATAATTTAAAAAGTACAATAATTAGGTTCTTAAATTAAGAATTTGAAAAAAATAACAAAATTAAAACTTTTAAGTTTAACTTTTTAAGCTTACCGAAAGTTTATATAAGCTAGAAATTAAGCTTATTATGACTTTTATTTTTACAATCTAAGCCTGTCCTAGTCGACTTTCAAGCATAAGTGATTACTTTTTGTCATAATGATTGAAATAAATTAAGTATGGCTGTGTACAACTTAGATCAGATCTGCTTTTATTTCAATACATTTAAAGTTACATTTTGTGCTGTTATTATAGTTTTAACAAAATAGTTTGCACATTTAGAATATAAAACATTTAAACAGTAAAGTTCAATAAAATTGAATACAATGTCAAATTATCTTGATTATTCCTATTACAGTCAACCTCACTTAAAAGAATACCATCGGTTCCAGCCAAATCTAAGCAATTAAGCGGGTTATTCGATTAAAAGGGGAGTACAATATTCAATCTTAAATTCTAAATTTCTGCAAAAATTCACTTTTTAAATGGTATTTAACGAATAGTATAGCGTTTGGATTAAATAAACTCAGTTTTATGATCAATAATCAATTATAATTAAAACTGTCTGTGCTAGTATCATAAAATATAAATGCCATTTAAAGTTACATAAAAATAAATCAATATTAGTAAAAAGTTTAATATTGGTACTAAAATATTATTTGATCCCTTCAGAAAAAATCAATTATTGAAGAATATTTTTATACCCATTTAATTCGCCAATTTATCAATCAGTTTTTCTCTTTCAATTTCTACTAAGACTTTCATGACATGCATATTCCTTTTAAATACATTCAAAATTAAACTTGCTTAAACCAACTAATGAACAGGAAGTCCCTATTGAAGTGACCACATCCGTATCTTAAATGAAAAACGGAAGTTCCATTTTAGCTGATGAAAACATTTCTCAAAAAAAAAAAAAATTATTTATCACCTTTTTTATGCAATTAGGCGGGGTACAAAAAACAACAAATATCCTTTTAAACAGGGAAGTTTATCATTAGTTTAATATAAAATGATTTGGTTCCATTAAATTTTATTCGTATAAGCAGATTATCCGATATGCAATTAAATGGGGACCACTGTATCCATGAAATAGAAAGTAGGGATATTTTAATTAATACACATTTAAAAACAATATACTTTACCTGATTATTGAATGGAGGTCACAACTTGATGAGCAGAACAAAAAATGTTTTTTTAAAGAAGTTTGGTAATGTCTATCACTAACCTTACAATATTCAAAAAGATATGAATCAGTTGTCAGTGTTAAAGAATTTTTTATTAAATTTCACTAAAATATAGCCATTTCTCTTCAGACATCATCTATTATTTGAAGCCTAAATGTTTCTCATTTGTAAGAGATGAATTTTTTTTAAAAAACATTTTTGAACAACAGTAAGTAGTTAAACATAACAGCTTAGTGAAATTTCGAAAATATTTAAAAGTTTGGATTTAAAGTTATACTATAAAAGTGGTTTTTCATCTGAATCATTTTGGCATATTTCCACATCAGCTTTAAAAAATCGAGCACATTCATATTTCTTTATTTTTCATTCTAATAACTATAAACTCAATAAAATGAACCTTAACCTTCTTCTGTACCCTTCTATCTTTAAGCCCTTAATTTATTCTTTAAGTAATGAAAAAAAATTTTTTATGATAAATTGTCACATAATTTTAAAATTTTTTACTGAATGTTTTGATTAAAAAGATTCAACTACTGAAATACTTAAATTAATCAACATAGTCACAAATCTTTTTCATATTTAAATTATATCTTGTACTACAGATAAAACTGTCTTTATTAAAATGTCTGAATTCTAAAAGTTCTATATATAATAGCAAACTGTGCCTAGACTAGCAAATGCTTATTTAATGCAATATATATATGAGTTTTTTAAGTAAAGGCCATTTTGTTACATACATTGTGTGCGATGAGTGCACGCATAGTGTCCTTGCATTCCTTGCTTTGAAATGCTTAAAATTAACGAATCGTCTAACTTGTGAGAGGTACTGTCAATGATATGTTTCTTATCAGCAGGGAACCTGCCTGCTGCAGACATTCATTGCCAAAGTTGTGAAGACTTTGCCAACACTAAATTTTAGATCTAAATGTGTAAGTGTGTTAGAAACTTCAAAGCTGGCCGCAGCAATGTTCGCAATGGGATCCTGCTCTGGTAGCCCATCTGTGATTACAGACGATATGGCTACTCCACTTGAAGTGAAAATTCTTCACTCATTTCTTCAGACATTTTAACATAAGCACTTTTAAACGACTTTCTATGCCACGAGTGTCTATGTCAATCATCTCGGCGGCAACCACTTCAACAACAATGAACACATGAAAACAGCTTTAAACTCTTGGTTATCAGATCAGACGGCAAGTTTCTATGAAGAGGGTATTCTAAATCCAGTCGATAATAAGTGTTCAAACAAACTTGGAACTACGTTGAAAAACAGACACATAGATATAATCTTGAAAATAAATTTGGTTCTTGAAAATTTTATTTCATTTTGTTTTTACTTTCAAACAGTATTTACTTAAAAACCATTCCTCACATAAATATAGATAATTTCTCTGTAATTAAACACCAAATATAAAGAATTCTGGTGAAATTTTCAAAAAAATATGATGTGTAAAACTTTCTGGAAATTAAAATAAAGAAAGCTACATATAAAAAAATTTACTAGAAATATGTACAACATTTACACTTTTTTACGTTTCTTTACAAAAGATTTGGGTTTTAACGAATTTTTCTCCTGATCAGGTTTGTCCTGAGTCTTCTTTGTTGCTAATTTAGCTTTACGTCCCTTTTTCCCTTTGTTTTTTAATTTTGCTTCTTTCCTCTTCTTCTTTTTCTTCAAAAATGCCTGATAATCTTTGTCAGACTTTGATGATCCATTCTGCTGTTTTTTATCGATCTCACTTGAAAATTTTACTTTCTTAGGCAGTTTGCCTCTTGAGGAATCGGAAGAAAATTTTCGTTTTTTGGACAGAGGTAGAATGTCTGAAATTAAATTAACTTGTTAAATCATGCATAAAATAATCTTAAAGTCTGCATAAAAAAAATTTAGATAAAATGTGACATTACTATCATCGGGTTCTTGTCCAACAGCTTCTCGATACCATTTCAAATCTTCTTCTCTCTCCTCATCACTAACAACTTGAGCATCATTACTCTTCTCTTCCTTATTGTCAAGCAATTTCTTTTTCTCAACATTTCTTTGTTGCTCTGCACGACGTTTCTCTTTTAAAAGTCTATAATGCACAAGAAAACATAAGCAACATCTAATAAAAATTCAATACATAATTTTGATCTCTTATAACATATAGAATAATAATGTCATTTTGGTCAATCCAATTTTCAAAACATTAGTCAGCATTAAAGTATCACAGCATAGTTATATAGTTAGGAAAATACAGTAGTACTTCCTAACGTAAGAAACCATATGGACGAGACGTTTAGTCTCTTAAATTGAGTTAATTAATAGATTTAATGCCTTATTCAGAAGGTACATAAAACCTTAAAAAAATATTAATTAATTGGAGATTCAGAAAATTTCTGAAAGGCTCGTTTAAAGCAACAAACCATATTTTTGTTTTATTTTTATTTCCACTCTATCCTTCACCACATAACTTTAATATTACGTTTTTATGAATTACACATTTCTGCCAGATTAATTACATCAATTTTTCTTTCTGATATTAATGAACTAAACTGATATTTTATATAACATATGATTTATTACTCCCAATTAGCTATGCATTATTTATTACTACCAATTAGCTATTGCATATGATTTATTACTCCCAATTAGCATGGAGAAAATGCAGCAGATATAAAATAAACAAAACAACTCATACAAGAAAAAAGTCACAAGTAATCTGCAAGCTAATAGTAAGTACAAAATATTTTTATAAAACTTATTTAAAGCTGCCTCTTCAATTCTAATGGCACATATTCAAATTTAATGGTATCTAAGCAACACATGGTAGTAATAAATTTTTCTGGCAATTATAACTATGCACTAGAAATAAATTAAAAAGCTAAACAATAATTCTGACTTAAATAATAATAATAATAATCTTAAGATTCTCAAAAAGTCTTTATTTATAGCAAGAGTACTATAGAATAAAAAACTATGTAACTCACTTTTTTTCTTTACATCTTTCTTTCAAGGCTTTAATTTCTTCTGGGGTTTTAGACACAAACTGATGGAAAAGAACTTCCCCGCTCATAAGACCTTCTTCAATCTTCATTAGTTGCAATGTCATTCTTGGACCAATTTCATAAAGCCTTAAAATAAAAACATTTCTTTAAAAAAATATTTAAATAAAATAATTACAACACAGTTCTAAATATGTGTGGGACTCAAAAACTAAATCAAAGACAAAACATATTTCAAGAAAACAATATAATCCTTAAAATAAAATAAAAACATTTTCAAAAAAATAAATATTTAATTAAAACTAATACAACACAATTCTAAATATGCGTAGGATTCAAAAACTAAATCAAAGATAATAAATAATGCAAGAAACGAATATAATCATCACGAAGAATAACACTTCTGCCCAACTATGATAAGTGTTATTCTTATTGAATAACTTTATAATGCTATAAACAAGTGCCATTATTAGCACTAAGGGAACTTAACTAAAAGAAACACAAACATATTACAGAATCAAGAGTTACAATGTTAAATTTGATAAATAAAAACTTTATATTTTAACTCTTATTCATTAACTAATATTTCTGTTGTTTATATAACTTTTTTTTCATTCTGCATCTCAGTACAGGTGAGGGCATATGCTTATAATACTGAAACTACTTAAAATGTTCCAATTTTGATGTTTTCTTGCATGATTAATTCCATAAAAAAAGATAATCCTCCTCTCTAATGATAAAGAAAGAAAAGAGGTAATAAAATTGCCCCAAACATAATTATTCTTTAATAGTTATTTTTATTTGAGAGACAGATGTGTTTAAAAAATGAATGAAAAATTTAAGAAGCAAAGAATCATTTGAGTTGACTTTTTAACTGCAAGTTCGATACTTTAAATTTAAAACATAATTTTATTCATCTTGAGAGAACCGAATCACTGTTGGGCCCCTGGGAAAAAAGGCATGTTTATTCACAGAAAGCACACTTTTATGTCTGATTTCACCATTGCACTAATTAATTAGATCAACGGTTCAATCTCTATTGCTGTCACAAATAAACCAGTTGTTTTTAACCAATTCAAGATTTTATGAAATTTCACTTTAAGACAATCATTTTTAGTTGAATATGAATTAAAAAAATTAAAGTAGCACTGAGAATTATGATACAAAATTTGAATTTAGAAGCAAATATACAAATTTAAATTATATTAAATATCTGAATTTTACCACTCAAGACTAACATTAACATTAAGATAGCTAAAGAACTTCTAAGTAACATAATTTCCCCCCCTTTTCTTTCACTAAATTTGGTTGAGATCTACAAACAACAGTTGTTTGTCATAAAAAAGTAAATACTGTTATTTTTAAATAAATAAACAAAGATATATTTAAAAATATGTTAACAATATACTGACTGACACAAGTTGAATGCTTACCGTATAGCACTTTTCTCAGAAGCTATGTTCCCTCTTGATGATATTGGCTGAGGTAAAGTAACCGTATTTGCTGCACCATCAAATTCAACTTCACTTTCAGAGAGATTACCAGATTTTTCAATGAAGTCTGAAATATCTTTATGCTGACTTAAATTTGGAACTTTTGATTGGATAAGTTTTTTAACAGCCTTACTCATTCCTGTAGGAACAACTTTTATGGCACTATTTAGAAAGAGAGTGAATTAAGTTAGTCTAAATTTAAGTTCAAGTATTTTTAATGATANTAGAAATAAATTAAAAAGCTAAACAATAATTCTGACTTAAATAATAATAATAATAATCTTAAGATTCTCAAAAAGTCTTTATTTATAGCAAGAGTACTATAGAATAAAAAACTATGTAACTCACTTTTTTTCTTTACATCTTTCTTTTAAGGCTTTAATTTCTTCTGGGGTTTTAGACACAAACTGATGGAAAAGAACTTCCCCGCTCATAAGACCTTCTTCAATCTTCATTAGTTGCAATGTCATTCTTGGACCAATTTCATAAAGCCTTAAAATAAAAACATTTCTTTAAAAAAATATTTAAATAAAACAAATACAGCACAGTTCTAAATATGTGTGGGACTCAAAAACTAAATCAAAGACAAAACATATTGCAAGAAAACAATATAATCCTTAAAATAAAATAAATAAAAAAAAATTTTTTTTAAATATTTAATTAAAACTAATACAACACAATTCTAAATATGTGTAGGATTCAAAAACTAAATCAAAGATAATAAATAATGCAAGAAAACAATGTAATCATCACGAAGAATAACACTTCTGCCCAACTATGATAAGTGTTATTCTTATTGAATAACTTTATAATGCAATAAACAAGTGCCAATATTAGCGCTAAGGGAACTTAACTAAAAGAAACACAAACATATTACAGAATCAAGAGTTACAATGTTAAATTTTATAAATGAAAACTTCATATTTCAGTTCTTATTCATTAACTAATATTTCTGTTGATTATATAACTGTTGTTTATAACTGTTCTGTTGTTTATATATTCTGTTGTTTATATATTCTGTTGTTTTTTTCATTCCGCATCTCAGTACAGATAAGGGCATATGCTTATAATACTGAAACTACTTAAAATGTTCCAATTTTGATGTTTTCTTGCATAATTAATTCCATAAAAAAAGATTATCCTCCTCTCTAATGATAAAGATGGAAAAGAGGTAATAAAACTGCCCCAAACATAATTATTCTTTAATAGTTATTTTTATTCGAGAGAAAGATATCTTTAAAAAATGAATGAAAAATTTAAGAAGCAAAAAAACATTCATGTTGACTTTTTAACTGCAAGTTCGATACTTTCAATTTAAAACACAATTTTATTTATCTTGAGAGAACCGAATTACTGTTAGCCCCTTGGGTAAAAAGGCTTATTTATTCACAGAAAGCACACTTTTATGTCTGTAGTTGTAGTTCATTTACGTCGCACTAGAGCTGCACAATGGGCTATTGGCGACGGTCTGGGAAACACCCCCGAGGATGATCAGAAGACATGACATCACAATTTTGATCCTCTGCAGAAAGGAAGGCACCCTGCCTGATAACCTGCACGCGAAGTCGAGCACTTTACAGTAGAACAGTTTAACAAGGACCAATACCGCACACCCTCAGTTCCTAAGCAGACTAATCCAAGCGTTAACCCACCCGCACACTGACCGCAGCCAATGATGCTTGACTTCGGTGATCTGCTGGGAACCGTGTCTTAACAATCAGTCCACTGCAGGACCCACCTTTATGTCCGATTTCACAATTGCACTAATTAATTAGGTCAACAGTACAATCTCTATTGCTGTCACAAATTAACCAGTTCTTTTTAACCAATCCAAGTTTTTATGAAATTTCATTTAAAGACAATCTTTTTTAGTTTAATATGAATTTTATAAAAAAATAAAGTAGAACTGAGAAATATGATACAAGATTTCAAACCAGAAGCAAATATACAAATTTAAATTACATTAAATATCTGAATTTTACCACCCAAGACTAACATTTACATTAAGATAGCTAAAGAACTTCTAAGTAACATAATTTTTTCCCCTCTTCTTTCACTAAATTCGGCTGAGATCTACAAACAACAGTTGTTTGTCATAAAAAAGTACATATTGTTATTTTTAAACAAATAAACAAAGATATATTTAAAAATATGTTAACAATATACTGACTGACTCAAGTTGAATGCTTACCGTATAGCACTTTTCTCAGCAGCTATGTTCCCTCGTGATGATATTGGCTGAGGTAAAGTAACTGTATTTGCTGCACCATCAAATTCAACTTCACTTTCAGAGAGATTACCAGATTTTTCAATGTAGTCAGAAATATCTTTATACTGGCTTAAATTTGGAACTTTTGATTGGATAAGTTTTTTAACAGCCTTACTCATTCCTGTAGGAACAACTTTTATGGCACTATTTAGAAAGAGAGTGAATTAAGTTAGTCTAAATTTAAGTTCAAGTATTTTTATTGATAAAATAGAAATATTATTAAATTATAAAATAT
The DNA here is from genome assembly GCF_043381705.1 of Parasteatoda tepidariorum. NCBI lineage: Eukaryota > Metazoa > Arthropoda > Arachnida > Araneae > Theridiidae > Parasteatoda > Parasteatoda tepidariorum. The sequence goes on along the minus strand of NC_092207.1, from coordinate 43,333,258 downwards.
GATACTCAAATGAAATTTCATCAATTTAAAAATAATTACTGTAGTTCTCAAATTTTTCCTACAAAACTGAAAGAAAATGATAATAAGATAAGATACACAGAAAAAGATACACAGAAAAAAAGATACACAGAAATATAAAAGATACACAGAAAAAAAGGATGAAAAATGTTGGATTATGTTGCATATCTATAGCACGTTGGGTGGGGCTATGATGTGCCAAACTCATAAAACAATTTAAGTAATATAACAACAGCAGATGATGCTAAAAACTATTTCTGACAAAAAAAGAAATGAAAAGAATGAACAAAAAAAAGAGGAAGAAAGGCTACTAAGGCATATTAAAGCTTTAGAGCCTGTTTATATTTAAAGATAACTTATTCTTCTTTCAAGAGAGATAATCTAATATAAATTCATAATTGCAAAATATTTGGGAAACTTAATGTAATGTGCGAAAAAAATTAATTCAGAATATTATGCTCTGCTACAGAAGAAAACATAATATTAATCAGAAAAATAAAATATTAAAGTTATTTCGATAGACATTTTACAGTAGAATAATATATACGTAAAACATTTTTCATGTATTTCAAGGATATAAGTTATTATTAGGGATCAATTTTTTTCAAATAACAAAATAATCAAGTAAAGATATCCACATAAATTTCTGAAACAAACTAGATAAACTACATACAATGCTAAAAAAGAGCTTGTAATTATTTATACATCAAAACTCTACAATTTTGCTACACTAGTTTTTTTTAGATAATTACATAAAAACAACAGCAAAGCAAGCAATAAACAGATATTAAAGTAGTAAGTTTTAATATTAAGCTTTAAAGTTTTATAGCAAAATTATCTCTCTATGTATTTAAATATAATAAATTATCATAACACAAATTTACTCATGAACAGATAAAAGTAAGTAACAAAAATTTTAAAACAATTAGATTAAGTTTTTTTCATTAAAGTTAATGAATTAAATCTTGATTACCTAAACAAAAATTTTATTGTATTAACACATTAAAAAAAATCTTTAGAAGTTTCTTGAAATGCTTACTATTGTCTCAAATCCAAAGTTTGGTCTTCGTTATAGTTTATGAGTAAACATCTTCGAATTGTATTTAAGTTTGTCTGTAAGAAAATAAAAATTTATTGTATTATGCTTTTAATACATTTAAAATGAAAAGACAAAAAAGCTTCAGTGAGGCTACACAAATAAACAATAAATATATGAGAAATTTATCTATTACTAATCCATGTTCATTAAAAAAAATAGTTAAATATTAAACAATTTTCAATAAAACAGACAGTTTATATAAGTATACATCTATAATTGATGATACAAACTGACATTAGATTTAAAGTGAATTTGAGGACATTTCGCATAAAGAAGTCTAAAAAACAAAAAATTAAACTATAACACACACACAAACAGTTCACACTCTTTAGTATGATCTCCCATAACGACCAATACATGAAATCCCATTCGTTCCACAAACACCATGGTATTTTAACACCCATTAGAACCTCTAAACTGAACTGGTCATTCCAATATTGCGCCTAAAATTTTGTATCACTTTTTCTTTTAATTCCTAGAAAATAACTTCTAAAACATGCATTAAACATTTTTGCACTTTGAAAACTAACACAATTTTAGTACAAATATTAACATCATAGAAGTAGTTTCAAAACACTTAATCTGGGCATTCGGGGATAGGGGAAATGGCCCCTATTAGTTCTTTAGCCGACTTAGCCTTTTTGGAATAAAATGAAGATTTAAAAATAAAATAAAAATATGCAATACTTGAATTATAGTTCCGGAACAACCCAAAAAAGTAATGAAACACAGTTACGGTGCATTAAGGCTCCACCACACCTCTTACCTGAGTTTGAATACTGAAATTAGTTTCTTGTTAAAACAAATACTTCAAATGATGTGTCTTACCTTATTAACATTTATAGATGGGAACATGTGTTGAAATGTTGTAGCCATCAGCTTCAAATGCATACCATCACCAGAGAAGTTATTTAAAACAAGAAGAGGATGATGATCAAACAATTTTTCATATATTACAGATTTCTTTTGGGAAGATATAATATCTTTAATTAAAGAGTACTCTTTTACTTGGTAGGTCAATGTAGGACCATGTGGAAGTTTTGCTGTTCTCAAATAGATAGCATTTTCAGTCTTAGTGAAAACTACTAAATGTGTAACATTTAAAGGACCTGCTATATGAACGAAATCTTTCAACACATTTGCTTTTTGTACCTGCAATAAGAAAAATCACAGCATGAAAATTCTGCATCAAACAGGGTAGTTATTCAAAAAATGCTGAAAATTCTTTTTAGTTCCTTTGCTTACCTTTAAATGAGAAGCGGTATATGGTTCCATTATTTTTCGAAAATTTAGCAATAGTTCATGACCATTCTTTCCAAGCCTTCCTCTGTTTATAACAAATGAATGAGGTGCTTTAACGAGTTCTTCAGGCTCATCATTTGATATTCCTTTTCGTGCGTTCTTAGCAGCTTTACCTCTCTATAAAAAAAAGGGACAATATTGAAAATAAAAATATTTTCTAGTAATAAAACAAATAGAAAAAATATGAGAAAAAACAATAAGGTTCTATTCAAACTATTGATAGTAACTTTTCATATAGTAATAAAACATCAATGTGTAAAAATGAGACATATATCAGGGGTCTGTTTAGAAGAAATTTGGNTTTGTAAAAATGAGACATATATTTATAGTAACTTTAATGGTGTAAAATAAATGTTTAAATTAAAAATAAAAGAAATCTAAAAAATGTTTGGCTTAAGTATAGCGGCCAAAATAAAGAAGGAAAAAAATACATTAGATTATGTAAAACAATATAAATTTCATGCTAACTTTTTTCTTTTATCAAAAATAAAATAGGAACATACCAAGATCATAACACTAATAAAATAAAAACCATTAAATAAATTTACTTCAATACTTTACATTTATAATTGATATAAACTTGATGACTGTAAAATGTTTTTTATTATGTTTATTAAATTCTTAATTATAAATAATGATAGATAATGAATTCATATAATTAATTATAACATATAATTAAAAGGGATTTCAAAATGAAAAATATTTTGAAATTTTTTAAAGAATATTTAAAAAAGGAAAGCATCAAACTGATTGTTATAAATGTGGCTTTGCTCATTATCTAGCAATAATACTTAATTAACTACTCAAAAAACCAATACACAGTGGAATTTTATTTAGAAACTTTCTAAATTTTGAAAAATGCTCTCAAAAATACAATAAACAGGAAAATTTTTTAATTAAATTAGGAAAAATCAGCAAAATCTAGTTGATTTGGCAGTTAGGACCCAGACTAAAGCCAAGTTTTAAATGTTTTAACCAAAGGCAATTCAATCAAATTTCAAATCAATAAACAAATTTACTATCAGTTGAACTATTTTATTAAAATCCAAACATTAACATTTTGAAAATGTAGCATACATGACTTAAATAGACTAATAAATAATGAAAATAATATAAATAATGAAACACATTTTATTTTCATTCCATCTTTGCACAAACCAGGTAAACTATTTTTACTAGTGCACCAACCTTTAAAAGTTCAATAAACATTCAAATGCACTAACATTCACAAGCACTTGAAGCAACAGTTGATACTTTCTTAGATTCCGATTACCCTTTATATAAATATAATTCAGTTTAAATAAAACGTCTTATCCTATGAGTCCTATTTTTAAATGAAAGAATTTTAACGGTCTCCATTATTTTGTCATTTGAGTCCTGGACAGCTATGCCTAAATATTTTGGATTTTTTCCTCACAAGTTCACAACAAACTGTGGATATTTCTCATAAGAAAATATCAAACCATTTTTATTAATTTAAAACCATTACAACCTGTCATATGGCCTATAATTTTTATGCCTTGTAACTTTAAGCATGAATATGTTAACCTTATACGATTTTTATAACTAATTGAAATGGTTTTACAATTGTCTAATAATTAACATTTATTATATCAGCTAAAATATTTAAAAGGATATTTCCGTGACTGTTTGTGCTAACTTATAATCGCAAAGATGATAAAGAGATTTTAACTTGCAAGATTTTAATTAAAGAGATTGAATTAAAGAGATTTTAATAAATAAAAAAAGTAGGAAGGGGTTAGCCCTATGGTGGTAATAAGTTATTACCTTTGATTTAGTCCCCTTCTGTGCTACTTTATTATTTTCCGTTTATTGAGGACCATTGCCTGGAAGTAGCCGAAACTAGAAGATTTTTTAAGCATAAGTACAGATACCGATATCTTCCCAAATGTAAATTTTGCAGGTTTCGTGAGTTTAATTTAATGATATTCATGAAATAGGCAATTCAGATTCTTTCTATTTTCAAGTGGAGCTCGTATTTTCCAAGAAATTTACAATTACCTTCTAAATTTGAAAGGAAAAATAATAATTACCTTATGCTTCCTCTTTCCCATATTTTTAATGAATATTATTAATAGAACTACTACACGTGAAGAATTAGGAAAACAATAACAAACTTTAATGTAATCAATTTTACGCTGCTGCTAGTTTGTTTTTGTGCAGTTGTAAACTTACAAATTGAGGTAATTTGGTTTATATTGTGTTTCATACAAATGAAAAAGTTTGCATTTGAGAAAATTAAATTTATAAATAGAAAGTTTTTGCAACAAGTATATTGGCTATTTAACTTTGAAAAGTAATTAGTGCAAAATATAGTAGTGTGTACTGCTGTGAGTAGAGCATTTTACTTGAAACTTGAGTGCTCATAAAAATTGATAATGTGATAGCTACAAACAGAGTAAACACGTGTAAATTTTTGGCATGTATCCTGCCATCAATTTAACTATCAATGGAGCACGGGCATTGATTGTAAATAAACAATTAATGGCAAGAGCCTGGGTGGCAAGGGTCCCATAACTAGGATATTTGGTCAATTTAGGAATTGGTAACTGGGCGGAGTGAGCTTGACGCTAGCTTTTATCCATCAATCTTCTTATAACCCTATATTGATTGTGTGACCAAACTTTTTCGCCAAAGCAATTGGCGTTGTTTAAACAAAAGCTATTGTTAGAGGAAGCCATTTTCTGTATTTGGCTGCGCGGGATTTCATATTTTATCATCATGAAAGTTTTANAAAATAGAGTGTTTATAACTTATATATTGAATTTATTTCGAATATTACATATACTTTTCGAAAGATAGTGTGCTAAACTTTAAATTCTGACTCAGTTTTAATTAAAAACTTCCTTTAAAATGCTGCAACTTGAGGATTGATATTTGATCACTCTACGTATTTTGTGTGATTTGTAATGTTATGTCATAACTTGATTAGAAATAAATATATGTAATACTTGCATTAAAATGATTAAGATTTAGTGTTTTATTTATGTGTGTATGATTTTATTTATCTAAATGCCAATATATATATAACACATTTTAGAGAATATCATAACCAGTCATCTTTTTAATTCATATTACATTTCTTAATAGTATATCTATTTCGAATAGGATCTTTATTTTTTTAAGAAAACTTGTTTTCTGAACTTTGAAACGTGATAGATTTATGTTTCATTAGTTCCATTTTTATTCAATGGATTCCGCTAGGAATTGCAAAATGAATAATATTATTGAAAATTTTGTGTTTTTTGACTCATTAAAGCAGAATTATTACAAAACATATTTTTCCCACATAAGTATCTCACAAATAACATTTAAAAAGAAAAAAAATCATGTTCTGATTCTATTTAAGGGTATTTACATTGGTGTTTAAAAACTGAATAATGGCGAATTGTATGAGAATAAGTCTTTATTCACATTAAAATGTAAATCAAATATATAAAGTATCGAAAGTATATCTATTGTTCTGTGTCACACATTTAGTACTAAGAGTTATGAGATCACATATACATTTATTTAGTTATTTTTATCTCAAATATAATACTGTAGAGTGATCTACCTCCCCTCAGTGTACACTGGTAACATATTTCTATGGGTAAAACTTTTACTTCTGGCATATGTTCTAACTCCATGGTCAGCTTGACATGGATGATCTTCACATTATCCATCGTATTACTCTTTGTGAGATGACTGTTTCTAAGTGATGCTAGAAAGCAAGGGGACAAATCGTTTATTTCGTGATTTTTTGTGTGGTCAATTATTTGCATTATAAATAATTTGAAATTGTTACTCTTTTTCTCTCTCATTAGGCAAAAATAAAAATTTTGATTAAATTTTACCTGAAAGATGAAGGATACTTCTTTGTAAGTAAAACTAAACAATATTTGAATTAAAGAAGAAAATAACTAAAAATTTCCCATGTTCTTTTATACAAAAACAGTTGCAACTCAGCAAAATACACTTTGGTACTTATTAGAAATATAAATTAAACTAAATATATTTTGCTATATGTAATGGCAAAAATGAAGAATGAAATTAAAGTTGTTAGAATAAAACATGACTGATTCCTATTCACTATGATTAGCTATTAAGCTGTGTGCCTTATAATTTTAGAAATACAATGTGCTTTATATCGATTATTATTATTTTTTTTTTAAATTTTGAATTCTCTGAAACTCTTTTTGTGACGATTTGATTATTTTTGTTCATATTTTTGTTGTTTGTTTATTTCAATGAAGCGTGAAATTATTAAAGAAAAGAGAGAAGCTATTATTAAATTGAAGTTATTCTTATAAAATATAGACAACTTTAGCATCACATATTCTAATTGATGTTTTTCAATTAAAAGATACAATACTTTTAATACAAAAAGTGAAATAGTATTGCTTTTCCAAATCTTTTATAGGAATGGTATTTTTTTATACTTTTACCCCTGTATGATTATGCATGCTAACTCAGTAGTGTTGTATCCTATGCTAACACTTTAATCCTAATGTGTGAACCTTTTTATTAAACTGTTTTTATTGAAAATGTAAATTTGTGCATTGGTTGCCTCTTAGAAAATTGGTTACCTTTTTTAAAATTTTACTGATAGGGATCCGTTTACTATTAAAAAAATCAGTGTCTGGTTCACCTTATCAACTTAGTTATTTAAATATGTTACCTTAGAAATTTTTTTTTAAATTGCCTTTATTTTATATACTGTTTATCCACATTGGGGTCGGGTACTAGTGGGACGTAAATAATGTGGCTATTGCTATGTAAGCAGTTGTTATTCTTTCATTGATCAAAGACAGGAGTTATCCATTTCGCAAAGGCATGCAGCTAAATAAACTAACAGTCTTTTTACCTGAAATGCAATTGAATAATCTGTTTCCATAGCAGCTGTCACCAACTTGTCTACCATTAGGAGCTTCTCTCGCAATGAAAAGACAGGGCATTGGCTTTTCAGTTATTCTTTCAGAAATGCAACAATCAACTCCCGTCAGATTTTTAAAAATTTATCTAATATCAATCCTAAATCAGACGGTGGAAAAACTTCATAGTGATATATCTTATAAATTTATGACAACAGCAGCGTAATTGAGAAAATGAACACCACATGATTAAATAAACAGTTTGTTTTTACTTACTAAATTTCTTGATATTGATTGCTTTTCTTTCGTAAATTTCTTGATTACATAAATTTTTTTTTTTACATTTTTCTAAATAATTTTGATAATCTTTAAGAAATTATATTATGTGAAACAAAGTCAATTTTCTGCAGACAACAGCTGAAAAAAGTAACAACTTTTTGTAGATATTAACTGGAATAACATTTTTCTAAAGACTTAATTTTAAAGCATGATGTAAGGAATAACATTTTTCTAAAGACTTAATTTTAAAGCATGATGTAATATAATATTTAAAATATCGACCCTTAACAGAGTTCGAACCCCGAATCCTTGGGTCTACTAATTTGTTGCTTCCTATTACACCACACACCGCTTTGCCACTTATATTAACCTTTTATAATTTTACCTCGCTTTTCCATTGGAACCAAATCTTGCCCTCTCTAGAGCCACCTAATTTGTTTATAATTGTTTTCTTTGGCACGATTGTAAAGCATATTAAAATACAATATCTGGTCGAGTTTAAAAATTATAGGTTAATATTAAGGGGAGATATGGAGTTATTCATATGCATAGTATATGAGCAAAAATTTTTCCATTTTTAAGCTATCATTCGCTTGATTAAAAAAAAAAAATATTAAGGAAAATGAATATTTTATTTACATTACAATATTGAAAAAAAAAAGTTATAAAATATAATTTTTTTAATATTGACACTTTACTGGGCTCGGATCTCAAACCCTTGGGTCTACTAATTTGTTGTTTCCTATCGCGTAACACTAAAGGCCAGGCCAAACACATCTTTGCCACTTATATTAACCTTTAAGCACGGAAAGCACTCTGCCCCCTAATTTGTCTATAATTATTTCATTTGGTACGATTGTATAGTATACATTAAAATATACTATCCGGTCAAGTTTGAAAATTATCGGTTAATATTAAGGGGGAATATGGGGTCATTTATATGTATAGTATATGAGCAAAAATTTCTCTATATTTAAGCTATTATTCGCTCTCATAAAGAAGTAAAATAACAATTTAAGGAAAAGAAATATTTTATTTACATTACAATATTAAAAATAAATGTTTTTTTTTCAAAAATATTGACACCTAATTGGGTTCCAACCTCAGACCTACTAATGTGTTGCTTCCTATCCCGTGCTCTACTATTATTTTTCTTTCCATATTTTTTGCTTTCCTTTTCACTATATTTTATGCATTACTTTTATTTATGAGTTACATTTATGTGTTTAATTTTAGGCATTATTTTTATTGTTCTTATGCATTACTTTAACAAGTTTTCTTTTCTTATCTTTTTTTTAAATTTTGCGTGTTATTGTCTTTTACACCCAACAATTCTTTATTCAATTCATTTTCTCGTTAATATTATGCTTTACCTTTCTTTATGCGTTGCTTTTAAGCATCTACTTTAAGCGAAATTTTTGCTTTCATTTTGCCTTACTGTGACACATTTAAAGGGTTTTTTATATTCACGCTTTTTCTTCTATTCTGTGTTACTTTCAATTTTACTCGTTGTAGTCATTCTTCATTTAACGCATATACTTTTCTAGTGCATAAAATAATTATACATAACTTTTACATTTTCTTTCGATCTTCTTCAACGATTTTATTTTTAAGCGTTAGTTTTACTCGATACTTTTTTATGCATTAATTTACACACTTTTATTTTATACATTACTTTTCTTAATGCTTTATTTTTTCATGTTAACTTTTTATGCATTACTTTTACTTTTTTCCATTAAAGTAACACGATTTTGAGTTACTTTGACACTTTTGCTTTTCTTATGTGTTACTTGTTAGCTTTATAAATTTTTGCACATACATTTCATTATTATATCCTTTTAAGCTTCTATAATTTTTATGTATTACTTATCGCCGACACTCTGGCTAAGGAGGGGACAGAAGAAACTTTGATGAGTCCAAATTCACTCACCTTCATGGAACTGGCATCAAAAAAGAAAATCGAAGACAATGTTTCCTGGCTCGTACCCCCCAAACAACACTGGCACCAGAGCACCCGTCCAGGAGGTGCACTCAACATTCGGTGCAACCGCAAGGATCAGACGGCGCTTACCAGCAGCCACCTTAAGTCTCTTTTTTTCGAGGGTAGTGTTAAAATCTTCCCAAACTACCCCAGGTGCTACAACATGCAGACTTCTCTCCAACATTTCCTGGACTGGACATTCTAGAAAACGCACTTTTGGTGGCCGAATTCCTCTGGGTCATGAATTTCATGGACATTGTTTAGCCCTGCTAATTTTGGGGATTAGGAAGAAGACTTTATAAATTTACCTTTTTATGGATAATTAAATACACTATTTACTGCACTAATTAAATACATCAAAGATGTGCCCTTCAAACTATTAAAATTGCATCTCAGTATACAAAATTCTTACTTTTAATTTAAATTATTCAAGTTATTTTATTTTTCTGTTGACTGTTTTTCTTACTTAGTCAAAGTTAAACAATGAATATTCATTAAAATTGTTCCTTTATTTTGAAAATTTAGATTAATTTTTGATACATTTTAAATGTTATGCTAATTTATTCATAAAAATATATGCTATTTATCAGTGACTAGTCTCCTTTAAGTTGTGTAACAGTTTACCAATTACCTTGTGATTATTGACACTAGTATTCTTTCCAGTTATGAAAAAAATATAGTTCTACTTGAGTTACAGGGTGTATTTAATAAAAAAATAATAATTTCTTCCGAACAACATATGATTTTTCTGCAAGTTTTTTTTTAGGTTGTGAAGCACTTTTCAAACGTCAAGTAATTAAAGTAAATACTTCAAATGAAAAATAGATGATAAAATATGATAATGGATAAAGTAATGAATTTGATGCAGTATGTTTGACTATACCGATTCCTCAAATCTTGCAGCTGAATGAACTATCTAATCTACTTCATGGTAAAAAATATTATGATATTTATATTTTAAAGAAAAGGGGATTGTTTATCTTTTATTAATAAAGTAATCAAAGGGTATCTCATAACAATATCCTTTGAATTGATATTGTGTTGTAAATGCAGATATACCTCAAGATTATAAAATAGCTTTTCCATTGCTGGCGTCTATAACTCAGGTTCACAGGTGCCCATCAGATAACATTAAATGAGCAGCACTTCTGGCACCTTCCATTACAAAGAACATACTAGTTCAGTGCCAGTCATTAGAAGAAAAGATAAAATAGCTTTTCCAGCTTCTAAACATCTTGCAATCATAATGCTTGGCAGGATGAAATAAAATTTTGTAGCTCTTTGTATAAGGTACAGGCTCAAGAATAGTGTTAAAAATATAGGAAATTATACAACTCTCATAGTTACAGAGACAGAGTTTAAAAATTCCCGGTTACACCATTGATGCAAAAAAAAAAGTTCACAGACGCAAAAAATATTTCACCTATTTTCTTCTTTTTGCATTTAAAGGTGATCTTACCCGTAAAGAACTTAAAATGGAGTTGGAGCATTATTTTTAGAATGAAAAACATAGTACAAAACATCATGTTTCGGAGGAAAAAATTAGGGGTTATTTTTTTGAAATTTTGTCATAACTGTAAAAGCGTGATGATCGTTTTTAACATCATTGAGACTTTACATCCTAATGCAGAATTTTATAATGGCATCATCATAGTTTGTCAGACAGCCCAATGTGAGCCAATACCTTCCTCTGAAGATTTCTCCACGACTACTTCTGATTCACCTTTGATCTCCAATTCTTTTAATTAATTGCGAGAAAATCAGACTCCACTGAGTCAGCCCATCTTAACCGCGGCCTTCCCCGCTTTCTTGTTCCAGTGGGTCTAAAAAGCAGTATCTTTTTTATTGTATTGTCATCACTCATTCGAATCACATGGGCCATCCAATTCATTCTATTTATTTTTATGTATTTAATAATATCAGGTTGTTTATAAATCTTGTACAGTTCAAAGTTAAATCTCCTTCTCCAGTTAGTGTTTTCATTTACACCACAAGTAAAATCTTCCTCTCAAATGATGCAATACAATTTTCCTCCTGTTTTGTCATTGTCCAAGCCTTAGAAGCGAAAGTCAAGACTGACTGGTTCCGATTTTATAATGTATTATTACAAATTAAATGGTCACTAGGGATCCATGCATTCACAAATTATTTTATGATTACCCTGTATATCTTCCATGTAATCAAAAACAAAGTGAAAAAATTTAAACAACTTTTATTTCTCTTCCTTTGTTTCTGTGTTATATCAATGCACTGCTCTGACAATAGCTTTGTAAATCATAATAGCTAAAACTTATTTAAAAAGAAGCAAGAGGTTTTAATAACTTTTTATAGTTGGAAATTTTAGAAAATTTATCTCACTTATATACAGATTTTTTATAATAACATAAAAAATAATAAAGTAAATAAGTAAATGTTTAGCTAACATGCAAGCTAAACGATAGCTTTCTGTGTGTGGGACTGCAAGGAGCTTAAACTTTTCATTTGTTTTGATTGCTATTATTTTAGTTTGAAAAAGTTGTCTACTGTTTGTCTAAGATAGGTACTCTGACCGCCACTAAGTCTGCGGCAGTCTGGTGCTATGGAAACAAGAAGAGGGCATTTTAGGGAGGGTAGCTTCGATGAAAGAGGTCTCTTCTCTCGCCGAAACCAGTCCTAAAGAGGGATCCCGCACCACTACTTGAAATTATCATACCTCGTTACCATAGTCACCACTCCAGGCGAATGTCTGGCAGAGTACCTATCTTAGACAAACAGTACATGAATAAAAATATACAAACAAAATCTGTCTCTGACCTTTACACTTTTAATATTAAGAAAAAATGCAAAAGGTGAAAATACACACTTCTTACATAAAAAAAATAGATAAATTTAAAAAATATTAAAAAAATAAAAATTGTGCGAGTTGCATACTTAAAAGTTCATACTCATAAAGAAGAAAATATATATACATGCTTACATGTAAATGGGCTCATTTTATAATATGTGTGATCAATATAATTGAAAGTTCCAAAGAATAAGAAAAGTGAAAAAAATAACAATATCTTTTTTTTAATTTTAAACATCAAAAATATTTGTAATTTTGCTTAAATGACTTTCAAATCTTTGTTACATAGCATGACTACAGTAGCCAAGAGAATGCATTGCGGAAAAAAAGGTATTAAAAAAAAAAAGAAAACACACACTGAACCCCAGGGTGATAACTGTGCATAAAATTTGTTTCCGTAAATTAGCCAACCCTGGCGTTACTTCTATTTCTTTTACTTCAATCTGAGTAAAAATTTAAAAGAAAATGTGAATTTTATGCTTAATTTCGTCTCCTTAATAATTTTTGTTTTATCTTTTCAAAGATCATTACCTAAAATTAGAGGCTGTTGAGTATTGCTCAAGATTTGCACTTGAATTATTCTATGATACAGAATGCAACTTTTTTGTAAAATTTCCTCATTCTGCAAAATTACTTTCTAATGATCCAGTGATTGCTTTATTTATATTCCATCAATCATTAAAACCAAAGTAAGCTGTTTAAAAGTTTTATCAACCTAATATTACATCTGTTAATTTTTTTCTTAATTACTAAAATATGGTAAAGTTAGATTCATTTTATTGAGGTTCTTATTTAACCTCATAGGAACATAACTATTGAAACTTATTCATATACCTAGAATGACAGGATTGTTCACAGTAGCCTCTGTCGAATTTTGTAATATTACGCAAAAATTCACTGGTTTCTCAGAATTGCTATATCACGTCTTTAAAATACTTATTTATAATTGAAGATACACCTGATATAAATATGTTCATTTTAAATTAAAAAGAACTGATCAGACAGAAGAAACTTAGTCGCAGAAATAATACTTTCCAATTAGGATAAGAGCTCAAAGCTTAAAACAGCGGAGCTAAATAAGCACAATATTGCAAAATTTCTTAGAAGCCACTGTAGTCAATGCTGAGCTTTTATTCTAGGAATAAGTTTCAATATTTTGTTATGAAAACTGTAAAAAAAATCAGGTTAATGTCATAAATCTTCAGCTTCAATAATTAAAAAAAGAAGAGTATTTCTTTTTATAATCTATAATTATCATTTATAAATAGTAGAAACACAGAATAACGAAAACATAAATAAAATTGAATAAGTCATAATGTTCCTATTAATCAGAAATTTTTATTATCCTATTAGAAAAGAAATATCACATGGTATTTTAATGAGCAAACATTTTTAAATATATTTTCAGTTATATATTTTAGATCTTTACTCAAAAAGCTCTAGGAAGGGAAATTTTCCTTGTGGCACACTAATTATCTTCCAAACTTTGCATGCGCAATAGGTCATATTCTGCACTCCTGTAGAAACATAAATTAAAATAAGTTTAAAAGAAAATTTATAATTTTATTATGAAACAATAAATTAAGTCAGAACTAAATGTGGATATAATCTACATACTAAAGAATAAATGTAGACCAAAATGAAATTAAACATAATGCATCGTAATATCGAAACAAAAATCATCAAAATATTAAAGGGGGGGGGACAAAGAAATTAAACCAAATTCTTCTAGTAAATTGACATTTGCAGGGGTGATTGTGAGCCCAACTCAAAATTCCGGAAAATTCATTGAGTTAAAAAAAATTAATAAAAAAGAAAAATAAGAACTGTTTAATTGAAAAATTAGAAAAAAATTTAAACAAGGTGTTTTTTTCTTTTTCTCAATATTTCTTAGTTCACTTAAAAATATTTAAAATTTTACACATACCTATACCATTTACACATACCTGGAGAAGTAATTAAAATTTACAAATATGTCTTTCTTTCTTGAGTTTATGATTATAACAACTATTTACTGATAAAAAATTAAAATTAATCATGAATATGAGCTTATAAAGTATCTCTCTGGCTCTCCCTTACAAACAAATAAAATAAACTGTGTTTTTAAGTTCCACCTTTGAAAATTTAATTTCCGGAAACTTCTGTGATAATGATTTTTTGAAACGCCTGGACCTTCGATCTCCGGAAACTTCCGGATCACTGTTAGCGAAAATTCCGGAAATCCGGATTTTTTCCGGAGCACAATCAGCCCTGCATTTGAAAGTAATTTAGTTTCTGCAAGAAATGAAATGAAAAACAATGCTTTCACTGCAATTTGATGAACAAGGGAGAAAAAAATTCGAATTAAAAATGTTAATAAGTTTATGTTGAGCATCATTTTCCAATTAACAGTTGGACATATTAAGAAAAACATCTTGATAGCAAAATTCTGAGTTTCTTTTTCATAAGACAATTCAAAGATTTAATTAAGATTATAAACCTGAAGGATGAGTAAACAGTGCGCAGTTCCTAAAGCTGAACTATCGTATGTTAGCTTTTAAGAGAGGACTACACAACAAACTACTGAAAAATGTAACAACTACAGTAGTTTCGTTATTTGAAGCATGCTACATTCGACCACTGGTCATAAGTTTAAAAAATATGAAATCACCGGTTGAAGCTGCCTTAATTTTTACAGCATATATCAAAATTTAATTACATACAAGCAACACATATCTTTCTACATATGGTAGTAATAAATTTTTCAGACATGGCTGGATTACCCATTAGGCCAGACTAGGCCATGGCCTGGGGCTCCCTTAAAATGGATTTTTTGAAAATAAATTTTAAAAAAAATTAAGAATAAATAAAAAATATGTGAGAAAAAAATTTTATTTAAAGGCCCCAAAAATTTGAATGGCCTAGGGCCCCGCATACTCTTAATCCGGCGCTGTTTTCAGATGATAAAAACTGTGTACTAAAAATCAATTAAAAAGTAAGTTAAACAGAAATTCTGATTTTTTTTTTAAAATCTCATCTCAAGAGTTACAAAAAGTCATTACAAGAGTACTATAGAATAAAAACTATGGAACTAACTTTTTTTCCTTACACCTTTCTTTCAAAACTTTAATTTCTTCTGGAGTTTTAGATACAAACTGATGGAAAAGAACTTCCCCGCTCATAAGACCTTCTTCAATTTTCATTAGTTGCAATGTCATTCTTGGACCAATTTCATAAAACCTTAAAATAAATAAAAAATATCGAATTGGAAAAAATATTTAATTAAAAATAATACAACACTCCAAATGTGTAGAACTCAAAAACTAAATAAAAGACCATACATAATGCGAGAAAATAATGTAATCCCCATGAAGAAAATATAAGTGTCATTCTTATTTCATAACTTTATGATGCTATAAACAAGTGCTAAGGGAAAAGAAATGCTAAAATATTACAGAATCAAGGATTATAATGCTAAATTTTATATATGAATACTTCATATTTTAACTCGATTGATTAACTAATATTTCAGTTATTTACTTATTTTTTTTTTCATTCTGTATCTCAGTACAGAGAAGGGTATATGCTAGTAATACTGAAACAACTTCAAATGTTTCCATTTTGATGTTTTCTTTCATAATTAATTCCATTAAAATAAAGATAACCCTCCTCTCTAAAGATAAAAGAGAAGCAAGAAGTAATAAAACTGCCCCAGAGATTGTTATTCTTTTATAGTAATTTTTATTTGAGAGGAAGATATCTTTAAAAAACAAATGAAAAATTGAAGAAGCATAGATCATTTATGTTGATTTTTTTATTGTAAGTTTAACACATTTTCAAATTGAAAATATTTTTATTTATCTTAAGACAAGATAATTATTGCTGGCACCTTGGGGAAAAAAAGGCGTTTATTTAGAAAAAGTAAGCTTTTGCGATTGCCCTAATTAATTAGAATTAAACGCTTAAAATTTTACTGATTATAGTGCCTTTTTTAGTTGAAATTCTGATTATTAGATCAAAAGTTAATAAGATTCGAACTAACTTTCATTTTTATTTCGAACTCTATTTATTTTATGACTCAGCTCAACTTAGTTAATCAAAGCAACAATGCGCAATATTTACAAACTTTTATTGTACCACATGAAAAAAGTAACATAGAAAGCAATATCATTTGTGTTAATGCACATAAAGAATGGTCAATCGTTCAATCTCTATTGGTGTTACAAAAAAAACAGTTCTTTTTAATAAATTCAAGCTTTTATAAAATTTCACTTTAAGACAATCATTTTTAGTTTAATATGAATTAAAAAAATTAAAGTAGCACTGAGAATTATGATACAAAATTTGAATTTAGAAGCAAATATACAACTTTAAATTTTATTAAATATCTGAATTTTACCACTCAAGACTAACATTAGGATTAAAATAGCAAAAGAACTTCTAAGTTACATTTTTTTTTTCATTCACTAAATTTGGTTGAGATCTACAAACAACAGTTCTTTACCATATAATAGTACATAGTGTAATTTTTAAATAAATAAACAAAAATATATTTAAAAATATGTTAACAATATACTGTCTGGCACAAGTTGAATGCTTACCGTATGGCACTTTTTTCAAAAGCTATGTTCCCTCGTGATGATATTGGCTGAGGTAAAGTAACCGTATTTGTTGCACCATCAAATTCAACTTCACTCTCAGAAAGATTACCAGATTTTTCAATGAAGTCTGAAATATCTTTATGCTGACTTAAATTTGGAACTTTTGATTGGATAAGTTTTTTAACAGCCTTACTTATTCCTGTAGGAACAACTTTTATGGCACTAATTAGAAAGAGAAAGAAATAAGTTACCCAAAAAGTTCAAACATTTTTTGATAGTAAAATAGAGCAATTGAAAAATTAGAAAATACAATATTTAAATTAAAGTAAATTAATTTCAAAATATTAACTGTAGTTCTTAAATTTTGTCTACAAGAACGAAAGAAAATTATAAAATTTAAAATAATACACAGAAAAAAAGTTTTGTATTGTGTTGCATATATTTATATTGTTAGATAGGGTGAAGCTTCAAATAGTTTTAAAATAAGCTTCTTAACAGCTTTACTCATTCCCATAGGAACTACTTTCATGGCACTATTTAGAAAGAGTAAATTAAGTTAGTCTAAATTAAGTTCAAGCACTTTTTAATGGTAAAATGGAAATATTATTAAATTACAAAATACAATATTCAAATCAAAATTAATTAATTAAAAAATATTTACTATAGTTTTCAAAGTTTGCCTACAGAACTAAAAGGAAGTGATAAAATTTAAAAGACACACAGAAAAAAAAAGGATGAAAAGTTTTGAATTATACAGCATATCTTTATCTCGTTTAATGGGGCCACAATATGTTAAACTTATGAAACAATAATATTTATCCAATGTAACAAAGCCAGATGGTGCAAAAAGTTATTTCTGATACGAAAGATAAGAGAAAAAGAATGAAAAAACAAAAAAAGGGGAAGAAAGGCTACTTAGGCACATTAAAGTTTTAGAGCCTGTATATATTTAAAGATAACTGCTTACTCTTTCAACAGAGATATTCTAATATAGATTCATCTTCACAAAATATTTGGAAAATTAATTTAATGTGTGAGACAAAATTCATAATATTGTGTTCTGCTACAGAAGAAAACATAATATTAATAAATAAATAAAAATATTAGTTATTTCGATCGACATTTTACAGTAAAATAATACATAAGTAAAACATTGCAAGCCTTTCTAGCATATGAGTTATTATTAAGGCTCAATTTGTTTAAAAACCAAAATAATTAATCTGTGCCTTACTCATTTATATAACTTCTTTAAATTTTCTAAAACAAATTAGACAAACAACGCACAATGCTAAAAAACAGCTCATAATTATTTATGCTTAAGACTCTACGCTTGTTTCATTTGCTTACGCTTTGTTTCGCCTGTTTCATTTTTAGGTACTTACATATTATCGCAACCAGGTTGGCGCGATTTGTAAGTTTAAGTAAGAAATTTTGAATAGAAAGAAAATGTACATTTATTAATTACAGATAATTTTTAATACAGTTTTTTATATTATTTTGTTTTAAAATTATTTAAAACAAAATTATTATTATTAAAACAAAATTATTATTAATTAATTATTATTAAAATTATCAAATTATTATTAAAACAAAATTATTTATTATTATTTTGTTTCTTAACTAAAAACCACGTAGGGTTGCTGTAAGTAGGGTAGCCAAATTTGGCGTAAGTAGAGTCGCCAAATTTGGCGATTTACGCACATTTTGGCCTGGTTGCGTTGATACGTAGGTACCCATTTTTACATAAATACATAAAAACAACCGAAATACAAGTGCGAAGCAAACAGTAAAAAAAGAACAAAATAATTATTAATATTACGTGTTACAGTTGTTAAATCATAATTATTTCTCTACTTATTTAAATATATATCGTAGCATAAATTTACTAACAAACAGGATAAAATGAAGCAAAAAAATAAATAAATACATCAAAAAAATATTTAGATTGGTTGAGTTTTTTAATAAAAGTGAATGAAATAAATCTTGATAACCTATACAAAAATTTTAAAGTTTTGTTACATTACCACATAAAAAAAAGGGAAAAAAATCATTAGAAGTTTCTTGAAATACTTACTATTGTCTCAAATCCACAGTTTTGTCTTCGTTATAGTTTAAGAATAAACATCTTCGAATAGTATTTAAGTTTGTCTGTAAGAAAATAAAAATTTATTGTATCATGTGGTTAACGCAATTAAAATGAAAAGACAAAAAAGTTTCAATGAGACTAGACAAACAAGCAATAAATATGTGAGAAATTGATCTAGTACTAATCCATGTTTATTAAAATAAAAAAGTTATGTATTAAGCATTTCAATAAAACATATAGATTATATAAGTATACATCTATAATTAATGATACAACCTGACATTAGATTTAAAATGAATTTGGGGATGTTTCGTATGAAGAAGTTAAAAGAAAAAGTAAACTACAACACACATACACGGCCCACACTCTTTAGTACGATCTCCCTTCCTATAATAACGACCAATACATGAAATCCCATTTGCTTTACAGACACCATGTTTTAACACCCATTAGAACTAAATGGAACTGTTCTAATATAGCATCCAAAATTTTGCTGCATTCTTTTTTACTCCTAAAAAACCACTCCAAAAACATGTTGCACATTTTTACACTTACATAACATAATTTTAGTACTTAAAACTAACTTAATTTTTGTACAAATATTAAAATCTTACACAGAGTTTCGAAACATTTGTGTGCATTCCGGACATTCGAAGGTAGCGGAAACGGCCCCTATCAGTTTTTTAGCCAACTTAGTCTTTTTAAAGAAAAATGAAGAATTATAAATTAAATAAAAACATGCAATACTCGAATTATAGTTTCAGAACAACACAAAAAAAAGTACTGGTACATAGTTACAGTGCATTACGGCCCCACCACACGTCTTATATATGTTATACTGAGTTTGAAATATACTGAAATTAGTTTCCAGCAAAAAAAAATAATAAAAATACTTCTAATGATGTGTCTTACCTTGTTAACATTTATAGATGGGAACATGTGTTGAAATGTTGTAGCCATTAGCTTCAAATGCACACCATCACCAGAGAAGTTATTTAAAACAAGAAGAGGTTGATGACGAAACAATTTTTCATAAATTACAGATTTCTTTTGAGAAGATATAATATCTTTAATTAAAGAGTACTCTTTTACTTGGTAGGTCAATGTAGGACCATGTGGAAGTTTTGCTGTTCTCAAATAGATTGCATTTTCAGTCTTAGTGAAAACTACTAAATGTGTAACATTTAAAGGACCCGCTATATGAACGAAATCTTTCAATACATTCGCTTTTTGTACCTGTAATAAGAAAAATCACAGCATGGAAATTCTGCATCAAACAGGGTAGGTATTCAAAAAATACTGAAAATTCTTTTTAGTTCTTTTGCTTACCTTTAATTGAGAAGCGGTATATGGTTCCATTATTTTTCGAAAATTTAGCAATAATTCGTGTCCATTCTTTCCAAGCTTTCCTCTGTTTATAACAAAGGAATGAGGTGCAAGTGCCTCGGGTTCATCAATTCTTTTTTGTGCATTTTTTGCAGCTTTACCTCTCTAAAAAAAAGGGACTATATTAAAAAAAAAAAAAAAAACTATTTTTCAGCAATAAAAGAAATAGAACAACAATGTGTAAATTTGAGGCATACATTAACAGTAACTTTATATGGTGTAAATTTCTTCATAATTTTTCTAAAGTAAAAGAGAAACAATGTTTTTAAGACTTCAACATAATTGTTACAGCTATATCTGCAAAATTTTTAAACCTACTATAAAATAAAAATTTAAAATGATCATTGAGATCACATACAAAAATAAAAGAATCCTAAAAAATGTTTGGCATAAGCATAGGCACCAACATAAAGAAGGAAAAAAATCCACTAGATTGTAAGAAACAACATTAAAGCAAGAAACTTTAGAAACAGTTTTCCTATATCAAAAATAAAATAGTAAAATACAAAGATAATTACACTAATAAAAAATCAATCGAATAAATTTACTGCAATACTTTCCATTTATGATTGATATATTTAAATAATAGATAATGAATTCTTGTGAATTTGAAAATGTTTTAAAATATACAACAACCAGGAAAATTTTTGATTAAATTAGTCCAAACTAGCAAAATCTAGTTGATTCAGCTGTTAGGACCCAGACTGATGCCAAATTTTAAATGTTTTAACCAAAGGCAAGTATTAAAAAATTTTTATAATTATTTTTTTCTCCATAAAAAATTTCAAATCAAAGGGCAAATTTACTATAAATTGAACTATTTTATTAAAATCCAAACATTAACATTTTGAAATGTAGCATACAAGAGATAAATAGACTTATAAATAATGAAAATAATAAAACACATTTTATTTTCTTTCAATCTTTGTACAAACCAGGTAAACGACTATTTTTACTACTGCACCAACCTTCAAAAGTTCAACAAACATTCAAACGCACTAACATTCACATTCAAAAGAGACGGTGGTTTAATTTTTAATAACTTCTTAGAATAAAGCAAGAGGATAAACTTGCAGCAGCATTTGGTGTTTTCTTAGATTCTAATTATCATTTAGATAAATATATTTCATTTCAAATAAAACATTTCATTATATGAGTCTTTTATTTTTTAATGAAAGAATTTCAACTATCTCCATTATTTTGTCCTTTGGGTACTCTGGACAGATATGCCTACATACATCAGTTTCTCCCACACAACAAACTGGCTCAGGGTTGGCAAGGTTTAGGACAGAATGGATTAATCCACAGTTTAAACCGTCCTGTCTGAAACCCCTTTGTCCAAAACCCTTTTACTCAAATTATGTCACAATTTTATCTGAACAATATTTAAAAGGTTAAATAAACATAGAACTGATAACATATTGATAACTAAATCTACTAGAGAATATTTGTTTTTGTAAGTTTGTTAAGTATAATGTTTTATTAATATTTTTTGACTCTTCAATTTAAACAAAGGAAGATAATCAAGTTCAATTGGTCCCCTTAGCATTCAATAGCACATAACTGAAGCTTGACCTAGTCATACAGGTTAAGCTATTAGGGACTAAGTGCTTGGTTAGTCATAAACAGGTTTATTTATCTATAACACTATTCATGAATACTTTTATTTCATTCATGTTCAATTCTTTAAGCATAGTGGTAATACATCACCAGTGTCAGTAACTGAAATTGATGTTATGCTATTCAAAACTGTTATTACATTTTTCAGTTATTTTGTATTTCTAATTTAAACTAATATATTTATATTTAAAAACAATTTTTTTTTAAATAGATGTCGTTTTTATCATCCTGTGATGAAGAAATTATAAAAAAATTTTTAAAAAATATTGTGAAAAATAAAAGGTTAATTTTTAAACAATGTTAGTATTTTTTTTTTAAATATATTTTTTTTAATATTGTATTATTTATCCTTACGCAAAAACATAACTTATCAGTATTAAAAGCATATTTACATTTAAAGAATAAGGTATTCACTTTTGTCGTTCAATGAATTGTGGAGCCTCAAAAATTATAAACCTTTTCCTAATAAATTATATTATTTTCCTTTAATAAGTTAAAGTAAATTACATAAAAAATATCAAATATTATGTGTACAATGGTTACACACATAGAATTTTTACCTTTTACCAAAGTTCACGGGTTTGGACACTTTAAGACAGTTTTAGTCAGTTTAGGACAGTAAAACCCATGTGTCCAGACCAAAACCAGTTTAGGACATCCAAAACCCCAACCCTGAACTGGCTATTTCTGGAACAAAATAGGTCAAAATATTTTTATTTATTTAAATAATATTAAGTAATATGGCCTAAAATTTGTATGGCCTTAAGGTTTAAAGCATGAATACATTAGTCCTTAACTTATTCGATTTTTATTTTAAAGATATAAAATAGCATACATAAAGATTCATTATTGTAATAGCAGTAAAATTAGAAAGAACAACATTGTCTTTATTACAGTGGGTACTAGTAGTGATAATGTTACGCATATAATTGCTTTATGAAGTATGAGTACTCCTATTCCTGTTAGTTACGCTGTAAAAACAATATATTCGCAATATTTATGTAGAAAAAATTACATAATCAATGTTTAGGAGAGGAAGAAGAAAAATCACAATTTTTTAACAGAAATTTTAATGTAGTAAAATCACGTAACAGTACAATCTAAGAATTAGTGGCATTCATGAAATAGGCAATTCAGATTATTCTCTTTTCCAAGAAATGTAGAATTAAACATATGAACTTGAAAGGATAAATAATAAGTACCTTATGCTTCATTTTCCCCATATTTTTAATAAATATATATATTATTGTAACACTACTACACGTGAGGAATTAGTACAGGAGAACAAGAAACTTTTAAATTTTTATAATCAATCTTACGCTGTTGCTGGTTTGTATTTGTTCAATTGTAAACTTACAATTTTAGGAAGTAAGGTTTAAAAAAGTTTTTCAAGCAAATGACAAAACTTAATTACATGCATTTAAGAAAAATAAATTTTTGAATGGAAAGTTTTTATGGCAAGTAAATTAAGCATTTAACTTTAAAAAATAATTAGTGCAAAATACAGTTGGCTTTATTACTATGAGTTATTGCATTTTACTTGAAAGTACAGGTATAAATTAACAATATGAAAGCTGTAAGCAAAGATTATGACACACTTGTAATTTTTTACATGAACTTCGCCATCAATTTAACTATCAATCGTCTGTTTCCAAACGGAAAAATTCCCAGCATAAAGAATAAATAAATTATTCATATAGTACTATTTCATGCGAAAATAATTTGCTGTATATTATCGATGAAGTGAAAAACAACTAAGAATTCGCGATGACTAACATCCGTCTTGGAATCGTAGGATGTGGATTAACGGGAGTAATTACAGCTATGTTAGTTAAGCAGCGACTTCCTCAAATTAGTGTCATGATATTAGAGAAGTCAAGAGCAACTGGCAAGTTTTACTTTAGGAAAAATAATATATTTTCATTTATTGTTATTATTTTTCATTCCAAAACCTAAGTAAAATCGCTTCAAAAACATATTTTATAAGCATTTTTGTGTTTCAAAGAAAAATATCACCCCCATTGCCAATCAATCACTTTTGATCGAAAAAACTTTAAAGAAATAATTGAAACCACGAATTCTTATATATTACCGTACCTTAAGCATCTGATATTCCCCTTGATGACGAAACAAAATTATTACATTACAGTTTAGAATAAGCATACATTTTAAAATCATAGATAATTATAACAGTTTTCTTTTCATTAAACTCTGTTGGCATTGACATTAGTAAATTATGTGAAAGCTTAAAAAGAAATATTACTTGTACTTCAATATTAATGCTATTTTTTATAGCCAAGTTTAATTTAAATAATAATATACCAAACTTTGTTATTTTGTTTCAAAGGGTGAAATAATTTATCAGTGTTATTTTCTTGTTTCAAAATTCTTTTTCTCCAATTGTGGTAAATTTAACAGCTATAATGGTTTATTTTAAAGTTAAAACATGTTGTATATATACTTAAATTTTGTTTTTGCTTCTATATTTATTATTATTATGTAATTTTCAATATTTATGGTGTAAATTTTCATCTTTAATCAATGGACAACTTAAGTACCGTCATGTGGGGCTACTTTGTGCAGGATTTTTAATTCAAACTTTAGTAAAATTTATCAATATTAATATTCATAACAGGTCTCAGACGAGTGAATTTGATCAATATTAGCATTATTTGTATGTAATATTTATAAATAATAAGTCAAAACATACCTTGCACAAAGTAGCCCCCAAGTGGGGCTACTTTGTGCAGCGATAGGAATTCAGTTTAACAATCATGTTTTTAGTAAAATATTGATATAAAATTGTTGAAAAAGTAATTGTTGACATTTTTAATAACAAAAACATCAAGATATGTAAAGATATTACTTTGAAAATAATTTTCAGCGTTAAAAAACCATTTTTTATAAAGAATTTTTTCTTAAAAAGAATGTTTATTTCAAAACATTTGAGTTTAAACAAAAGGAATCCATCTTATCCTCGAAATCGGCAACTTTCCTGTTTGTGCGATTCAAGATATCGTTTTGTGATAAGCCTTAGATCAAAAAGTTGCAAAGGTACGCCCCATTCAGCCAGAAGTGCACAATACTTAGACAGAACTTGCTCTTCAGTTTCTGTCAAAATCACCTGATGTCCTATAAAATATATTTTTATGTGTTAAATCGTTTGATTAATTCATTAGAAAATCTTCGTAGAAGAAAAAGAATAGTTTACTAGCACGTTTCACGTGTTTCTTGTGAATTTTATTAGAGATACTATTTCTGTGGATTTTGTACTTCAGAGAAGCTTCTGCAATCGACATACCACCAGCAACTGCTTGCAATCATTGTTGCAGCTTTTCTAAAGTGTAATCACAGTAGTTTCTCGTTCCAGGTATTTTTTTATAACGTCTGATCATTTTTCTGTCGAAAAATAATGAATGAAACTTTGCACAAAGTAGCCCCTCAGTGCATTTTTTTTTCATTTTCCGTTTATGTGTTATTAATTTTCAAATTTTTTTAACGCTAACATGATATAATTGTTTATCAATATATGAATTAAAAAATTTGCACTTACGACAATTGTTTTGTCAACATCTTTGCATTTCACAGCTAAAGTTTCCACCCACACTTTTCGACGTCCGCCGTTCTCGGAAAGTTTTTGACATTGAATAAACAAAACACACTCTGAGATTGTTTTAAAATTCGAAAAAATTTTTGTAGCAATAGAGGAGACTTCTATCTTCAAATTCCACACATTTTTAGCATGAAAAAAACAAACAATAATACTGAATGGCAGCACTTGAAAAGTGCCAAATTCGAATTTGCACAAAGTAGCCCCACATGACGGTAGTTATATTAAGTGGACTTAAATGGTAAAAATCCTTATTCCCTCTTGCTATGCAAGATATTTGCAAAACCAACTGGAACAGTTGTTTTACTTAGTTTCTTAGCTCTGAGCCACAAGGAAATCTGATGTCAGCTTCTTGATATGTTAATTTGTAAACTGCAGTAGAAGAAATAAAAGCTTAGCTGGAGAACTTATTTATGCAAACAGGGTGTACAATAAGTTTTTATACAGTATTCATATCTTAATGGGTGAAAAATAAATTATTGTATTCAATAATTTATTTCATTAAATGTTGCGAAATACAAATTTTCAATCGCAAAGCTTTTAAAAGATAAAAATTCAAATAATATCCCTTGATTTTAAAATGAAGTGAGTGGAAAAAAGTGACAAAATTTTTTCAAGCTGCAGATACATTTGTCTAAGTTTTAAAACCATTGTATAATCCTTAAAATTATTGACAATGGTAAGTATTTATTTTAGGTATGCCTCTTAAAATCTTGGTTTGTAGATTTTGAAAAATATCTAGAATGATGTTTTGGGGAGCTTTTTCAAAAAGTGAAAAAAAAAAATTTTTTTTGTAAGAGAGTTAAAATTTGTACCAAAACTTGTTATTAATTTTAGAAAAGGTTTATTTGCTCACTCCTTGTAATGTTTTATTTAAAACAATGAGAGCCTATAGATACCCTTCATGTCACTCAAGGTTACACACATTAACAAAAACATTCACATATCTATACTAAAAATAAGTTTTAGAGTGTTTTACTTAACACTTTTTGCTTCTTGTTTTAGCTGCATTTAAACAATTCTATTTGAATAAAAAGCTCTATGACTTATATATATACAGGGTGATTCTAAAAAGATGGGCAAAATTTTAGGAAGTGATTGCACACACCCAAGCAAACAATTTTTATCAAAGAATGCATGGTCGAAAACAAAACGCAAAGGTGCTGGCACGTTTGGAAAGTTGTTTCATGCAAACGTGAAAGCTCCATTCCTATTGCGAGTTACTGCGCTGCATTACTTGTTGCCAAGCTATCTGCCGCTGCAGGCAAAGTTCGTGATATGTCTGGTGTGTTTCAGGATGTTTGCCTATCTTTTCTTTGCCGTTGTACTGCTTGCATAGCCGCTGCCGGCCACTGTTTTGAACACTTATTGTAATCACATGTCATTAAATTTGCTTTTATAACTTAACTTCATCGTTCTTTGTGTGTTTTTGCCCCATATAAGAACATAAACTTTGACGCCCTCTAGCGGTTTTGCGTTTTGTTTTCGACCATGCATTCTTTGATAAAAATTGTTTG